>NW_022604199.1:0-22015 GCF_008692095.1 Etheostoma spectabile | reverse complement strand
AAAGGTAAAAAAAATCCAAACCATCATGGCCCTGTGTGAAAAAGTGATTGCCCCCCTTGTTAAACATACTATAACTGTGGTTGTCCACCCTGAGTTCAATTTCTCTAGCCACACCCAGGCCTGATTACTGCCACACCTGTTCACATCAAGGCATCACTTACAATAGGAGCTGCTTGACACAGTAAGCCACCAGAAGATCCTTAAAAGCTACACATCATGCCGAGACCCAAAGAAATTCAGGAACAATTGAGAAAGAAAGTAATTGAGATCTATCAGTCTGGAAAGGGTTATAAAGCCATTTCCAAAGCTTTAGGAATCCAGCGAACCACAGTGAGAGCCATTATCCGCAAATGGCGAAGACATGGAACAGTGGTGAACCTTCCCAGAGTGGCCGGCCGCCCAAAATTACCCCAAGAGCGCAGCGACGACTCATCCAAGAGGTCACAAAAGACCCCACAACAACGTCCAAAAAGAACTGCAGGCCTCACTTGCCTCAGTTAAGGTCAGCGTTCATGCCTCCACCATCAGGAAAGACTGGGCAAAAATGGCCTGCATGGCAGAGTTCCAAGGAAAAACCACTGCTGAGCAAAAAGAACATCAAAGCTCGTCTCAATTTCTCCACACACATCTTGATGATCCCCAAGACTTTTGGGACAACATTCTGTGGACCGATGAGACAAAAGTGGAACTTTGGAAGGTGTGTGTCCAGTATTCTGGCGTAGAGGGAACACTGCATTTCATAAAAAACATTATACCACAGTAAAATATGGTGGTGGTAGTGTGATGGTCTGGGGCTGTTTTGCTGCTTCGGACCTGGAAGACTTGCCGTGATAAAAGAACTATGAATTCTGCTGTCTACCAAGAGATCCTGAAGGAGAATGTCCAACCATCTGTTCGTGTACTCAAGCTGAAACGAACTTGGGTTCTGCAGCAGGACAATGATCCTAAACACACCAGCAAGTCCACCACCGAATGGCTGAAGAAAACAAAACGAAGACTTTGGAGTGGCCTAGCCAAAGTCCTGACCTGAATCCTATTGAGATGCTGTGGTATGACCTTAAAAAGGCCGTTCATGCTCGAAACCCTCTAATGTAACTGAATTAGGACAATTCTGCAAAGATGAGTGGGCCAAAATTCCTCCAGGACGCTGTAAAAGCCTCATTGCACGTTATCACAAACGCTTGGTTGCAGTTGTTGCTGCTAAGGGTGGCCCAACCAGTTATTAGGTTAAGGGGCAATCACTTTTTCACACAGGGCCATGATGGTTTGGATTTTTTTTTCACCTTTAATAATAAACACCTTCATTTACAAATCGCATTTGTGTTTACTTGTGTTGTCCTTGACTATTGTTTAATTGGTTTGATGTTCCGAAACACTTAAGTGTGACAACATGCAAAGGAACAGGAATGAGGAAGGGGGCAAACACTTTTTCACACCACTGTATAATGTGTGTGTTGTGTATTATATACATATATATGAAATTTAAGGAAGTCATTTAAACATAAGCAGCAAAAAAAAGGGTAGAAAAATAATAAAAACATAGACAAGATTAAATGGAATGAAGGCTATATAATCATAATTCTTTAAAAAGCAGTAGATCAGCTATATAGATACATTTTTTTATTATATTTGGATAGACTCAAAAAAATTTCCGAAATGCAATCCTGAAGGGATAAAAGCTGGCCAAGATTTAGCAAATTTGCTTTATGGATGAAATTTCCCTTGTAGAATTAACAGGTTGACATGCCTATTGTTTTGTTTTTGTAATCGTAATTAAGAATAACATCTTTAGTTTCCAATTTAATTTGGTAATTCTTTTGAATATTTAGATAATTTCCCATTTTTTTCCCAGAACTCCGCAGAAAACCAACACTCCCAGAATAGATGTATAATAGTTTCTTCTTTAATTTTACAAAATTCACATTTAATATCCACAGCAGCAAATCTTCAAACCGTTTTTTTAGTAAGATAAATACTGTGCAGTATTTTGAATTGAAAGTTTTTCAGTTTATTGAGGATAACAATTTGTACTAGAAGCCATGTTGATTTCCAGTGAATGTTAAATATAAAAGAGTTCCAATCAAATTTTCCCCCGTCCTCCTTTTGCTGTAGAAGTAATTCCTTATATGTAATAAGATATATATATATATATATTATATATATATATATATATATATTAGTTTTTAAATTGAGAACCAAAGAAATGAACCATCTTTCGAAATACTACATTCACTTCATAGACCCTTAATTTCGTCTATGATTCCCACCTTATCAAATGTCAACGAACACAGTCCGAATTAAATGGCGCATGCGTATTATGATTTGTAACAAGGAAGTGCAGTCACAGATTGAAGGTAACGTTTCTAGCTACGTGCTGCCGCTCATTTGTTTGGATTCGAGGTACGTGATATTTACCAAGACGAATTAAGTTACCGTAATGTGTATGATAATTTGACAACAAGGCGTACTTCGCATGCAGTAAATTGTACTAGAATATGCGTGCAGGTTTGTTTTTACGCTTCCCCTGTTGTCGTTTTATGTTTTAACCATAGACAGTTAAAGAAAAAAAGGTTTTAACCATTAAAGGTCTCACAGCGACACCTAGAGATCTTCTGGGTAGATCACACGGTTTAAAGTGACTGTGGGTTGATGCAACGGATATGGACATCATGGTCTTATCAGAAACCTGGTTAAAATCTACAATAACAGACAATATGATTGCTATTGATGGCTATAATATTTTCAGAGCAGATCGTTTAGGTAAAGGGGGCGGAGTTGCTATATATGTGAAATCAAAATGTTTAAGCTCAGTGACATTGTCAGTAAGTAGAGCCAAACAATTTGATCTACTGGCACTGAAAGTAAATTTATACAAGGACACACACCTGACTGTTGTTGGCTGTTACAGGCCACCCTCCGCTACAAAAGAAACTATTTCTTCTCTCTATGATGTACTACTTAACTTTAAGGACTCTGAAGTAATTCTAATGGGTGACCTTAACTGGGATTGGCTTTCCCCTGCCTCTGAGAATATTAAAGACCTATCTGACTCACTAAATTTCACACAACTTATTGACACCCCAACACGTATCAACCCGAGAGATCATAGCAAATCAACACTGTTGGACGTCATTCTTACAAACATGCCACATAAATACACATCGTCTGCTGTTTTTTGCAATGATGTCAGTGATCACTGTGCGATTGCTTGTATAAGAGACACAAAACTACCTAAACATAAACCTCGTTATGTTTTTAAAAGGTGTTTTAAAACTTTAAATGAACGAGCTTTTATTCATGATCTGTACAATTGTAATTTGGAAAGTGTCTGTCAGATACCTGATGTGGAACATGCCTGGGAATGTTTTCATAACGCCTTTTCAGCTATCTGTAATAAGCATGCTCCTGTAAAGAAATTTAGGATCAGCGGAAGGAATAACCCATGGTTTACTGAAGAGTTAGGTCATATGATCAGAGAAAGAAATGTTGCATGGGGAAAAGCTCAAGCCACAAATTCTATTGCTGACTGGACTGCTTTCAGAACTTTAAGAAATAAATGCACAAGCATGACCAGAAAAGCTAAATCAGATTACTATCTAAAAAATGTATCTGAAAACCTCAATAACCCCGGTAAATTCTGGAAGCAAATTAATTCTCTGTCTGATTCCAATTCTTCGTCTGCAGGTCTCCCACAACATATTTTTGTAGATTCAGTTGAAATTAAAAACAAAATTGACATAATTGGACACTAACAATCACTTTGTATCAGCTGGCTTTATCTTAAATGAGTCCAAATCAAGTTATCAGTGCTCCGACTCCAGCTCTGAAACAGCACCGGCAACCTTGGTTTTTAGACCCATTTTTAAAAAGGATGTTTGTATTGCTCTTAAAGCTATTGACCCAAAAAAATCAGCAGGACCAGACAACCTAGAACCTTTCTTATTAAAAGTTGCAGCTGAATTTATAGCTAAGCCTTTAGCATACATTTTTAATTGTAGTCTGCAGACAAATTCAATTCCTAAAATATGGAAAGCAGCAGCCTAGTGCTTCCTTTGTTAAAGGGTGGCGACCCTTCAGATCTTCACAATTATAGGCCAATTTCCAAACTCTCTATTCTTGCAAAAATTTTGGAAGCTCAAGTAAACTGTCAATTAAAAGACTACTTGGCAGAGCACAACATTCTAACTGATGTCCAGTCAGGTTTTAGAGCTGGACACAGCACTGTTACAGCAACTTTGCTACTATTAAATGACATCATAAATGCCTTGGACCAGAAGCAACACTGCGCTGCATTATTTGTGGATCTGTCCAAAGCATTTGACTCAGTTGACCATAAGCTATTACTAGATAGATTAATTAACATTGGCATAGGAAACACAGCTATTACTTGGTTCAAAAACTATCTTACAGAGCGAACACAATGTGTTTCTATAGATGGTCTTGAATCAGACTTTTTAGAAATTTCTATGGGTGTTCCTCAAGGTTCGATTTTAGCCCCCATTTTATTTTCTATATTCATAAATAACATTGGAAAGGACGTGCGAACTGCTAAACTGCACCTTTATGCAGATGATACTGTGATATATTCAGTTGCCTCTTCACTGAATCAAGCCATGCATGACCTTCAGTTGGCCTTTGAACAGCTTCAAGTTTCTCTACATGGCCTTAAGTTAGTGCTAAATACTAAGAAAACCAAATTTATGACGTTTTCAAGGGCTCGTTCCCAATCCCCAGATAATATAACTATTAACACATTAAGTGGAGACTTAATTGAAAATGTTTCATCATATAAGTATTTAGGTTTTTGGCTGGACAACAAACTTTCTTTTAAAGTTCATGTTGAAAAACTTGTAAAAAAGCTTGACACTAAGGCTGGTGTTTTATTTTAGAAATAAAACTTGTTTTAACATGTCAGCCAGAAAAACACTTGTTCAGGCTACTATTTTTAGTGTTTCGGACTATGTCGATGTTGTCCACATGCATGCTGCCTCTAGTACTCTCCACCTGTTAGATTCTGTTTACCATAGTGCTCTGCGCTTCTTAACTAACTCTTATTCCCGTACTCATCATTGTACGCTGTATGAACTGGTAGGCTGGCCTTCACTGAGTCTACGTAGACAACTTCATTTTTATATTTTCTATACAGGCCATGTTGGGTAAACTGCCGGCATATTTATGTAATCCTCAAGCTAAATTCCAGCCATTTTCATCTCCGTTCCACCAGGTGGCGCTCTTACCAGGTTCCAAGGGTTTTTACTGAGCTGGGGAAGAAAGCCTTCTCTTACTTTGCTCCATGGTCTTGGAATAATTTGCAAAACTTGCTCCATTTAAATAATCTAGTCCCATTGAATGAATTTAAGGCCATGTTAAAATGTCATGTAATTCAAAAATGTAACTGCCCTATGTGACCTGTCCTTTCCTCTATGTGAGATTTTGTCTGTGCTGTATTTGTTTAAATTGTAACTGGTGTGCCGTCTTGGCCAGGTCTCCCTCGAAAAAGAGATTTCAATCTCAAGGGACTTCCTGGTTAAATAAAGGTAAATAAAAAAAAGTACTACAATACAAGTATTGTGGTAAAGTGTTTACAGCTAAGCTGCTCATTTGTGGGAACTAAATTGATTTAAGATTTGCTTCACTTAAGAATTGAATTATGTTAGAATACAGTCTGTTTTTTGGTCAGCTTTGCTATTTAGCATGAATAGCAAACATACCTGACACGCTGTGCTTACCTTCTGTTTACAGCTTTGTGATGGCAGTGGACTGGATTGGATTTGGCTATGCTGCAGCCATTGCCATTGGAGGATTTATTGGATACAAGAGAAAGGTTGAAAGATATTTTTTTGAAAGTCTTGGCTCTCTATCCTCTTCTGTTGAACCTACCCTCTGTGATCTTGGTGTTTTCATGGCCCTGGCTTTGAGTCTTGACCTGCATGTAAATTGTTTGGTTAGCTCCAGCTTCTACCAGCTGAGGAACAAAGCTAAACTCAGGTCCGTTGTGTCCACAGCTGAGTTGGAATGGATTATTTATGCATTTTGTTATTTTTATATATTGCACATTCTTTATATTGCACATACTTACATTTATACTGTTTCTCTCTTTACTTTCTTTACTTTTTCCGGGGCCTTGCAACAAAATCTTGCTCAACTGTATATGAATGTGCAGTTGAATGACAATAAAGTCTGTCAAAGTCTTAAGTCTAAGTCCCTCCTGTCTTACTGCAATTCTCTTATCACCTGCCTTAGGAAGACTTCCATGTATTGCCTAGATGAAGACGAGTGCTGCTTTTGAACAAGTCCTCCAAAATGTTAGACTAGGTAACTGGAAGAGCGTCTGCAGCCCTACATCAGCAGGTCTGCGAGGTCCTCTGATCAGGGATTGTTGGTGGTTCCTTGCTGTTTGTGCCAATCACGATTTTTTGTGGTTTGAATCCTATCGTGTACTGGTTTGACCTCCTGTGAGTTGATACTGAAATCAGTGGCGAGCTTGGAGAACAAAGTGACACGATGCAGTTCACAATGTTCTCAAGGTTTAATAAAACACACAAGGATGTATACACTTCCTAACAATCGCTCCGTTTATCTAGATGACGTGAGAGTAGATAGAGAAGAAAGAGTCCTCGGGGGAGAGGAGGATGATTGGTTCAAGGTTGGTTCACGCAGATACATCTTCGAGAAGGAAAACAGTTACAATTTATGACACAAATTGATGCTTTGTTCAGAGTTTTCACAGAATGGAATACATATCCACAGCACTACTCTAGGCTCAAGATAAAAAGAAATACTGTGCTTTTGAGGTTACGAAATGAACGAAATTCCGTTCATGTTGTGCACCCTGATTCTCATCATGTGTCTCTGTGTCATGTAGGCAGCGTGATGTCCCTGATGGCTGGTTTAGTTTTTGGTTGGTTCGCTGCTTATGGTGCATACAACACTCTAATGACCCCAAAGACATCAAGGTCTTATTAAGTGAGTGTGGCTAAGATCATCCAATCCTATATATCTAGATTTTCAGCAGTTCATGAGTCAGCAAATTGGTATTGTCATGGTGTGTTCTTTCTTTCAGTTACCTCGGAGTCCTCCATTCGTGATGGGACGAGATACAAGAAATCTGGAAAAGTCCTGCCTGCTGGCATCATGTCAGGGCTAAGGTCAGAGTTGAACTTGCTCAACATACAATAAAGTTTATCGAGGAGATATTGTGAAATGATCTAACGGGTTATAGCACACTTGTTTTATTACATTCTGATTTGCTGTGTCTTTCTTACAGTTTGTTGATGGTGTTTCGACTGTTACTACTCCTCATGGTGTGACTGGAGGAATAACAGTGTCCAGACTGAGGGCTCTCATCGAACAAGCCTTGTTTTAAAGGAGACGGCATTCCCAGTTACCGCGCGAGAACGAGCCCTCTCGGTTGTGTGGGCACTTAACTTTCATGTGACCAGCAGCTTTGCAACAGCTACCAGTGTGTTTAACAGATTAAATATTAACTTCTAATCTTATTCCAGTAAATCTGTTCTTAATAAATACATGTTTTGATTTTGTATACAAGCATGTGCATGAATGTCAATTTAATGATTTGAGACTAACAATTATGTACATGAGTTTTTTGGGTGCAATTGTTTGTGCTGGCACGGCGGTTACTGTATACACTACAACTTCAGTTTTTGCAGGCTGCTACTATCAATGTTAGTAATGTTAATTTTAAATTACTGAAGAAATAGGCCAAGTTTAAAAAAAACATGTGCATCATTGACGGTTGACATGTGCTACTGTTTGTTGTTACCTTTAAAAATTAGGTGAATGTTTGATTTTTTGTAATAATAGGCAAACTATAAAAACAGATATGATCCTTATGCTTTTTCTTTTTACGGGTGGAGATAATCCAAGTTCTGTCACTGAAATCACACAAAACAAAAACAAAGCAGCTTCTCAAAGTTTTCGTCAAGAGGAACATTTTATTTAGTTGAAAACCACCTGACATGCTTTTTGATAGCACTAATTACCCCAACATAAACCATAATCACCGCAATATAAACCAGCAACTATAGTTGATCCACATTGAATAACTCCTCCACTTCCCATGTAGGAATGTAGGGATCAGTTTATAACAGTGGAATTTTGATTTTGAACACCTCCATGATGGTCTTCACATAGGTTTCATCTGGCTGTGGCTTTCTCTTGCTGCCTGGCAGCAGGAACCTGTTGATGGCAGGAATCTGGGTCATCCTACCCTGGAAAGCCTGGAGAAAACCAAGTTATCCTTACACAGAGCACTCATTATCAGTGTGTATTTTTCTTATGATTACTAACAGTATACTGGGATTTCATAGGAACACGTCACATCTTTTTATGTTTTTGTTCCTTTGTATAACCCAACTTATACAGTATGCCACCTTTACACATTTACCTTGACGTTGGGAAACTCGGCAAGGATTTCAGGAAATTTCTCCCCAACATCAGGGTGCATTCAAGCAGTTGCACGTCTGCACAGCTTAGCTTACCTCCCACCAGGTATATGGGCCCAGACAGCGCCTGGAATGTTTGTCAAAGACATACAAATATATTGTTTAGTAGTTATCATATCATATTTATTCATCAACAAGTCCATTTTACATCTAGTGGTTTTTAAACAAGATGTATCAGTTATTAATACCCACATTCATGTAATATGCAAAGATTGGTAGCATTTCAGGTACTTTTCAAACACAGGAGTAGCGGTCCTTTGCTTTACTTTTATGGCTTCCAGTTTTGGATCTGCTTGGAAGGGCAATATCATTATCATTTCCATGAGTCAAATATCCCCTCAGAGTACATGTCGATCCTGAGGGAAAACACATAGCCTACTGTGACGCGTTCATCCACAAAATCACAGTCATGTAAGACACTTAATAGAATACATAAATAAATGGATCATACATGACACGGTCTTTGAGATCTTTTCCATGAAGATTGTACTTCTCTGCGATGTATTTCAAGATGGCTTTGGTCTGAACAAGCTTCATGCCATCGATTTCCACCATAGGAACCTGTTGAAACATGAGAGCTCCATCTGCAGAGGAAACACGGCAGCAGGTCATGCAGAGCGCCACACCCAAGTGGTAAAACGTTAATTTAATGATTATCAGGTCACAATGTTACGTGAAGATCTTCCCCTCACAATGTCCGTCTCACCCAGGTTGCATCATGGGTTGACGTTAACAGGTAAACAAATTGAAAAAGTAAACGTGTTGGAAACAGGTCAGAGAAAGTTTATTTGAGCTTTCAAAACACCTTTTTGAAAACCAACTTACCACTCAGGAGTTTTTCATACTGCTCACGAGTTGTCAAATAGATCTCATCAAACTGTGAACACGAGATGACATAACGGATTTATAGAACACATTCAAGAGGCTTAAGGGTCTTTAAAAGACAGCCAAGCTTCAGATTAATATGACCACACCCATCCCTTACCTCGACCTCGGCAACTGTCAAAAGCCAACGAATTGACTCCATTTTCCCTCTCCCATTGAAGTAGTGCAGCACAACTTTCCCAGCCATGGTTATAGTATTTTTGAAAGGTAACGTTAACGTTAACTCTCTAAAATTAAAAAAGAGACAGATTATATAGCACATATTACTGAATGCAAATGGACGTTACGTTGTCAATAATATTTAATAATAATATTTCTTTAATGTCATACATACCGTCCGAGCTGCTGACGAGTAATCAGTTGGAAGTGAACAGACGTACCTTTAAAAGTATGAAGAAGAGGAAGCATCCAGTCTCTGATTGGTTAGTTCTGGCCAATAAAAACATGTCTAATTAACATGTTGCCGCAAGACAACCTGGGAAAAATACTCACTGACCGTATTTTTTAAAATAATTTTGAAGTGTTGAGTTCGAAGTATCAACGTAGTTTACGGTTATAAATATGACTTTGGTTCGTACGTGGTCCACTATGTAACATAAACGTTGCGTTGATACTTGACACCGTGATAGTTAAGGGTTGAATGGTACTGCGTTATATAAACTCCACGCCCCTCTTAGACTGTTTGGATGTGAGGGCGATCTGGCTGCGACATCTGTCACCCCATTGATCGCTAGGGTTTATTCGGCTGATCTGGCTGGCTAGGCGGGTGTCCCCTTCCTCCCTCACCGCTCCATGTGTGTCCCCCCCGAAGCCCCGCGCTCGGTGGAAGAGGCCATGGCTAGGACGATGGTTCTCCCGGCGGACGTTCATCCTTCGGTGTACCAGTAGCTACGCTCCCCTGCTAGAACCTCCAAACAAGCTCAAGGCCCATTTGTAGGAGAAACGTAGGGAAGTTAAGCTCCAAAGCACATCCAAATGAGGCACTGCACGTGGCAGTCTGCCTTTCTTTTTTCCAATTTAAGTGTAATTGTGTTTGATATAAATATAAATGTTTCCTTATTTCCCCTCCACCGGTGACGGATTAATCTCTAGCAGGTTAATCTAGCTGGCCAGCATGTGGTACATGCATTGCATGGGTTGATGTGCAGAAAAATAAGTAATCTTTTTTTTTCTTCAATTTCAATTTCAAGTGTTTCATAAAAAAAGTACACAAGTTGAACATTTGGCACCCAGTCAAAGTTTAATAATACTCAATAACTGGCAATTTAATAATCACACTCACTTTGGCCAAAGGGGTAAAAAGTGTTAACTCTCAGATTTGTGGACTAGCATTGTATCTATTTTACTGATATCAAAGCACAGCCTTGAATTTAATTAAAAACATATAATGCACAAATAATAGTTAACTGACAAGTTGACCATCATAAAACAAAAAACGACTTTAATGTCCAGAGGCAAATAATTAGTTGTAGCCAAAAACAAAAAACACTAGTCACAGTGAAGGTTTTAATAAAATTATAATATGCATATTATGTATACAGGTTGGTGAACATTAAGTGATACATCTGATACAAAACTGAAGTTGTAACCTCTGTAGTACAGTAGTTATGTTGCAGAAATACAAAAAAATACTGGTTTTGGCCAGTTTCATTTAAATATACTCATAAGATATTTTACAACTCACAACACCCATAGTACACATAATGAAAAACAAATTTATTGCTGTGTAAGATGTATGTACATATTCTGATTATAAAACAACTAGGCCTACTCTTTGGAGGTGAAAGAGTTCTTAGGAGCACAGATCAGAGCTCCAGGCAGGGCACTAGCGGTGTCCATATTTGGCAGACCAGTCTGTTCGGCCGTGGATAGGCTGTACCGGTGGGTGAGGCAGCAGACCAGGGGTGCTCTTGTTAGCCAACGGCATGTTGGTAGAGGTGTTCATCGGACTCCGGCCAGACTGCCATGTTGCATAACCTAAAATAGCATCACAACAGATAGCATCACAAAGTTTTTTTTAAAAAGGCTTTGTTAAAGGCTGGGCACTATAAAAGTTTATATAAGTTAACATATAAATAGTTGAAGATTATAGAAAGTTTAAGCTCTGAAATTCATCCTCACTTGATGCTGTTGATTCCACTGAAGGACCCTGGCGCCCTCTGTGACCGGCAGAACCAATGTCTTTTTTGTAAAACGAGGGCATGTATCCACCTGGGATTGTATTTGTACCTGATAGTTTGAAATAAAAAAACAACAACAAAAGACCCATTCATTTGAACCTAGTGATGCCAAAAAATTGCAAAGATTACAGTGAAGTTGAAAGATGTCCTGGGACAGTACCGTGAGCGCCTCTGCTTGGCAGAGTCCCTCCAAATGGAATACTACTGTTGCCCCAAAGATGGCTTCCAGTCGAGTCTTTACTGGCATTTATGGCCACGTTCTTCTTTGTGCCAATGCCTGAAAGACACAGTAAGAGATTAAAAGATACATTTTTTTAGGATATAGATAAACACAAGTCAAAGTCAGAAAAAAGAAGGACCGAGGGAAAAAACTGTTGCATTTTAGTTCTGGTCAGGTTCATGTTCACACAAGCTGTAAAAAAATATGGTGAATGTCATTCTGCACTTTACTGTACCTAATGTGTTTATTTATGTTCTTTGTTGTCACAAAAAAGAAACAACTGATCATGAGCATTGTTAGTCCTGGCATTGTAACTCCTTTGCACTTTGACTGATCGGGAAAAATCTGATGTGAAAATGTGCTGACATGCCTATGTGTTACCATCGTTAATGAGGATTTGCATTTAAATACACGGTACATTGCATATAAAGATCGCCCATGAGATTACTTTCTTGACAGTTCATAGCCAAAAGATGGATTTATTTGTAGTTTAGCTTTTTACATTTTTTTCACATCTAGTCTTCCAAAATCCTGTGGTTGATCTGATGTTCAACCACAGTCAAACTGAACCAGGTTAGGTGTGAAAGCACCTGTAGACACGGATGGTTTAGATTTAATCGATTAAAGACTACCCTCAGTCCTACTAACATCTACTTTACTCAAGAGAAGTCTTACGTATATTACCAGGTAAATATCTTGACTGCTTCAAGTAATGTTGTTTGGCAGAAGCAGTTCTCAGTGGCTCCTGGTAGGCTGTACTCTTGTTCAGGTTTAAAGGTGCATCTTCCTTTTCACGGGGTCGACTGAAATCCAGAACATTTCCATATCTGAAAGACAGAGGCATTCAACGAGACAGATGTAGTGTGAGTTACCTCCTTGTATTAATAGTGATGTGGCCAGTGGCCCTTTGCTGCATGGCATCCCCCCCCCTTTATCTCTCCCCGTTCATGTCTTCTGCTGTCCTGTCAAGATAAAGGCTGGAAATGCCCAAAAAATAATCTTAAAGTGCAGATGGCACTAATTCTGCTCTTGCTAAAAAAAAAATACCATATGATGAGTATGATGATTGTAGCCTCACCTGCTCAGTGTGTCTTCGCCCTGCCTCGACTTGTCTGTGGAGAAGTTACTTTTTCAAGAATACTTATGGATGTCAGTTCGGTTTCCTCGTATTCGTCCCAGTCTTCTCCTTTAAGGTGCCCTGTGCCGTGGCCCCAGCGCCGCCGCCCTCCTTTAGGTTTCAACTGATAGCTCAGCAGGTTTGCTTTTTCTGACTCCTGTCTTGTTTGCTAAAAGAACAACATCAAACATGCATGTGAGGAACAATTCTTTTTTTTCAAAGAAACTTATTCTGGCTGTCAGCCTCCCTTTGATGGAACCAATCAACAAAGTAAAGACCAGCAAAGTAAGGAACCACTTGATGTAAACAGTAGATTAAATGTTTACACCAATCAGCCATTTTTATTGATGTATAGCAGGCCAGGTTCATAGCCCAAGTTTGACATCTACATTTACACTACCGGTTGTAAGCTTGGGGTTACTTAGAAATTTCCATTGCACTCCGTTATACAGACAGAATACCAGCTGAGATTAGTTGTATTGTTTTTTTTAACCAGGGAAGAAGTTTTCAGATTACATTATGTATTTACATAATTGCAAAAGGGTTCTCCAATTGTTTTAAATGATACCAGATTAGTAAACAGAATGTGCCTTTGGAACATTGGAGGAATGGTTGCTGATTATGGGCAATGTAGATATTGCATTAAAGATCAGCCACCCACTCAGATCAGCTGGTATTCTGTCTATAATGGAGTGGAATGGTAAAATGTGTAAGTGACCTCAAACATATGACTGGTAGTGTATATGTAAAGGCTTCATTCATTTATCATCCACTGGAAGACATAAAGAGGGAATATTTGCAATTCAGGAGAACAGTTACAGATACTGCACATGCACCCGCGCGCACGCACGACACACAGACACGCACGCACACGCACACACACACACACACACACACAGACACACACATGTTTCATGTCTCACTTTGCTCTGGAGACTCTTATCAACAATATAAGGTAGACGGCTCTGTGGAGTTCCTCCGGTCTGTTCCTGCTTCAGGGTGTGCTTCGGTTGCTGCTCTCGCACCAGCTCTGTGTGCCGTTGGTAAACTGCCGCCTGGGCAGCTGCAGATACAGGGAGGGCTGGATCTGCTGGAGAGGCCTGGGGGGGGAGCAGTGTTGGTTGGGAGGTGGTGGCTGGGAGGGAGGCACAGGCTTAAGCAGCAGGGGTTGCTGCTGCAGCGTCTGTTGTGACTGTAAACGAGCTGCGGCGGCACAAGGCCTGGCTGAGGTCTGCCCTGCTCCAGGATCTGCTGAGGTGTGCCCAAAGCCTGGCCCACGTGGAAGTATGGGTACCTGAGAGCCTGAAAAGACACCAAGATTTGAACAAAACAACATCAGCCTTCATTCTGTATGTTCAGCTATGAGGAGGTCAGAAAGTGTAGGCCAGACACTACCTGGGCAGAAGCTGGTCTCTTCTTGGGATCCCACTGGAGCAGGTCTGTCATCAGATGAATGGCTTCAGCACTGGCATTTGGGATCAGTGTCTTTAGATTACTGGGAACACACTGAGGCCAACGGAAATTCATAGCATTTGCAAGATGGTATGCCTCCGGCCAATCATTCTAAAGGGAGAATACACAGGCCATCTTATAATTTAACAAATAAAAAAATCTGTTTTTATTCAACATAACAGTAGTAGCAGAATGATAACTAAGAAAACTTTTAAAGGGTGATTTTTAACATAGGTCAAACACCCTGTCTGCACAGGTCTAACAAGGAATGGCAAATACAGTGCTCTTTTAATTCTGCTGTACACGTTTGGAAAACGTTACCTTCTTTGGCGTACCCAAGACTTGGCAAACTTTGAATATGGTATCTACTTCACTGGAGCCTGGGAAAAGAGGCCTGAGGGTATAAAGCTCTGCCATGATGCAGCCAATTGCCCACTGGTCTATGGGTGAACTGTAGGATGTGGATCTGAGGAGCACTTCAGGGGCTCTGTACCTGGTCCAAAAAGAGAGGGTACTCAGACTTAAGTGTGCTGAACTATTAAACACAGTGCATCATGTTTACTCTTAAACTTACCATCTGGTCGAGACATAGTCTGTGTATGGTGGCCGTGACCTGATTTCACGGGCTAGCCCAAAGTCAGCTATTTTCACCAGCTCTGGGCCCATGCACAGAAGATTCTCAGGTTTCATGTCCCTGTGAAAGAACCCTAACCAAAGACACATTGCATGACCACCTTGACTCAAATGGTACAAAATGTCAAAAAGTGACACATTTAATTTAGAATCCTGGAGTCGTAAACAGACGTACCATGTTTATGAATGAACGCTAGCCCCTGTAGTATCTGAAACATAATATTTCTTACAGCAGATTCAGGAAACAATCGAGTCCTGCAGCAAGAACCAAACAGTTAGAAAACTCCAACGGCTAAGAAACTATAAGCATTTATAAAATTTTGTTTTAAATGTGGCATTCACAATGCCATAAGTAACAACTATACGCACCTGTCTTTCATTAGCTGATATAGATTTCCTTCATGTACTCAAATATGAAGTACAAGTGATCATTTTCTCGAATGACCTCCTTAAGTTTGATCACATTGGCATGGTTGAGTTTCTTTAAGGACTGAAAGAGTAAAGGAAAACCGATAATGAAAGAATACTGTGGACTACATTAACGAAAAATGTGTATGAGAAATTAAAAGAAAGTCAATCTAACCATGCTGGACAAAACACACAGGTCACTGCAGCACATTCAAAAGCACGCCCTACAACTATGAAACAAAACCTTCATGTTTAAACATGGATAGTGTGAGAACACAATGGAGTTTGGGGGTAAATGCTACAAAGGTGGGATTTATACTTACAATTTGGAAAGCAAAAATAGAAAGCAGGATGGGGAAAAAAAAAAAAAACTTTTCCCATGCACTGGGATGATAAAGGTTTAACCATGCTAACTTTTAGTAAGGGGGGTAAAGCTGTAATGGGATTTGAGATTGTATGGTGTGACATGCTGTAATTATGATCCAATTAGCAGGACTAAAGACCAGTGTGTTCTACACATGTTTTGCTGCGTTAAGGTCAAGCTCTAGGAAAGAAAGGGGTGTGTAGGCCAGGGATGGAAACCAGAGCTCAAAACCAACAGCACACAAGAATCACCTGCAACTCTTAGAGCTGGTGTGTGACTTTGAGCTGTGAGGGAATTTAGACAGTAACATACTGAATTGGTGTGAAAACAAAACATATTTGAAATATATAGTATATTAAAAATGTATAAATAGTATATTAAAAATGTCATCAAGTTATTATAAAGTTTATTCTACAAAAAAAGTGAAAAAATCAACCCAACCAGAAAGTAACAGGGTGTGGCACTGAAATACTGCCTATCCGGTCTCTGTAGGATCAAAACAGCTGGCGTGTGTAACATTTAGCATTACATGCCATATTCATTTGATGTTTGAGATATGAAGATATTTACGAAAAGGCTCAGTAAAAGAGGCCCACATCTTGTGGAGGAAATGTCAGAGAAATTATTACCTAAATTCAGCATTTACTATAGCTGTTCCCCTCCCCAACAACATTGTTTTAAGGATTAGCGAGTAACACAGCATAGCATGTTGATTTTCACATCCAAAATTGGAGAATGAAACCAAAAACTCCATTTGATGTTTGTGGAGCTTTGATAACAACATTGAAATACCAAGTCAATAAGGGATCAGTTGCAGCAAATGCGTACGACAGTTCATTAAAATGGGCACATACTATTTAACATCGACTTGATCAGTAAATATGGACCATTCTCTTCCAAATCAAGGATGCAACCACACCTCTAAATTGCTTAAATTATATATTGATGTAAAAAAAGGGGGATTTTGGGTTGATTTTTCCATAATTCTGCTTTGCTTTTCAAATGTGTGGAAGTAATGTAGTAAAGATAAACTCACCTTGACTTCACGAAGATTCATGCATTCTTCCCAGGAGTAGAATTTTCTTTTCATTCTGAAAAACATTTCTCCTATTAACTAACGTGTTTGGAAATTATATCAAATTGCAAACGCACACAATTGTCTAGATACTCACTTCTTTATGGCAACTAGCTCTCCTGACTCTAGACTGCGCCCGAGGATGACTGAGCCATAGGTGCCATCCCCGAGCTGTCTGATGTTAGTGTATCTATTCATTATGCTTCTCCTTCCATTGCATCCAGGGCGAGATAATAATTGGGTGGAAAATAGAGATGTATTTGCTGTCTGCTGCTGAATGCAACCAGATTTTCCTGTGACAACAGCAGAAGACCATGGGCAGAGTTGGAGGACTCATGGTGTCATGGACGTGCCACCTTCTAGCTGAAAAAGACAGAGTTGAACAAAAAACATATGTTAATTAATTAGCTGTAAGAAGTGCAACGCACATGGCCCATTACAAGCCAAGTAGGACATAAACTTGGCCAACTGACCACAAGCTAACTACCATGTGGGACATTTCATGGTTGGGAAACACGGTATATGATGGAGACACTGTTTCTAAACTATGTTAAAACAAATCTCTGACAACAATGGATTGAAATTCTTGGTATGCATTAGCCACAATATATGCCAATATATCAGTATCATCTCATACTGTATATCTTTTAACAGTGGTGAAGTTCAAGTGTTAAATGGACTGCCTCACTACATTTAAGTGTACTGTAAGCTACTACATACAATGGATACTATGCAAACTGTGCAGTTAGATGTTGTATTGAGCAGACGGGCTCCATTCATTCTCCCAATCCTTGCTATGTCTGCTGATTAATTAAGAAGCACAATTCTCCTGGTTTCCAGTATCACCGTTTTATCTGCCTGCAACATTATTAGGAAAAACCTGTACTAGGTTCTCCAGTCAGAGCCCTTGATCAATGCACTGGCTCAGATCTGGAGTTGGTCCCTGGGCGCTGTAAATGGATTCCCACTGCTCCCTTGAGGGATGGGTTAATTGCAGAGAGTGGAATTCGCAACATGTATGTGTATGTGACAGTAAAGTACCTTTATCCTTATATTACGGATTTGGGACAGGGCATCCCTGTTTGGTATACTATAGAAACTAAACACGAAAAATGTGTTGTGCTATGGTTACTACACTTGGATGTTTGAGCTTCTATGCGCTCAACTTAAATCTGAGTTTCAGGCAATTTTTTTTTTACCGATGTAATTACCCTTTTTGAGGAAGAAAAAAACTATTTCAGACGAAAATTATACGTCTGGTTAACTTTAAGTGTTGACTGGCAAGTGAAACAGTGTGCTATAGGTGTGTCAAATATATGCATTTCGATAAGGATGAGAATTGCCGAAGTGATCCTTTGAGTAATGTTAGCTAGTCCACGATCGTAATCAGAAATCATCTCTCAGCATAACGGTAACAAACGTGGTCCAGTCGGGGTCCAGTTAACGCTAGCTTGTGATGCTGTGTGGTCATGCTGACAACATCATCGCAGATAGCGCTACGGGGAATAAAAACTGGCCTGTATGGACTGAATGATCTCCCAGTTTAAAACAAAACGAGAAGCAGCAGACAACACTTACCATCCGCATGTCAAATCGACAACACATAACCGGGCATTAGCTGGTAACGTTAGTCAATCATTAGTTACTAGTCGATGTTCAACAAAAGGCTCAACGGACTAATCAGTTGATGACACCGTTATAAGACAGATAACCACATCCAGTGTGTCCAACGCACAACATAAAAACATTTCATCGAGGCCCTCTTCGTCATACAGCTCATCGTAATCTCGCGTTGCTGTAAAACAGTTTGCGGTCAAACAAATCACAGCTCACCTCCGACTGCAAAGATGCTGTCGATACAAAACGAGATGGACCACGTCACTGCGTCCCGTTCGCCAACCTCTGCACACCTTTAATGCCTGCAGCATAAAGATGAAGACTATTTAAAGATTTTTCTTTTCTTTTTCCCCCTCTTTTGCTTCTTTTAGTCTGCACTTTGTTCATGCAGACAGAAACCGAACGTTACAGTACCACGCTGCAAACAGGCGACATAAAATAAATACAAGTCAATGATTCCCAAACTCATAGTAATCTTAATGCACAGCCGTGAGACGTAAACGCCATTAAAAGTATAGTTCATAACACTGAAATGATGAACAGAAACGTTAATAAAAGAAATTCCATTAAAAAAACGACAACGATTCTTGGGGAAAAGCAAAACCGGAAGTATCCCCCTCTGAATGCTCTTGTGTAGCATTCTTCTTTGCTGTTCAGCAAAACGGAATGCCGTACAAGAACACGAACACACGCACACCAATAGTGGAGGAAATGCTGAAATCCACATGGAGAATTACCTTCTACGTTGCAAAATGTACTTAGGCCTGAGTAATATCATAGACTGTTAATATGCAGTCTATGAGTAAAACTAAACAAATACAGGTCAAATGAACTTTCTAAGTCAAAGAAGATGGGGAACTCGAAGCTCTTCACTTTTAAACATAGCCTATTAGATCCTGAACTAAAAGTAAAATACTCCAGATAATGGGGCGGCATTACCTTGTTTTGATTTGTGATTTTAAAAATGAACAAAATTGGGACTATAGCACAATATATTTAGAAGATATAGATATTGGGCCACTGCAGATTATTTAATGGCCAGATAATGATCATCGTTGACAGTGGTTACTGGCATAGAAAACGTTGGCCCCTCCCAAGCTGCTGTTCCCATGTTTTAAACCCCCACAAATGATTTACAAACAATTTGAAGTGAGTGAGTGTTGTTTGTGTTTTTTAACAATGAAAGTGATTAATAAATAAAAAAATAAATGCAACAATTTTATTTTATAATGTATCATTTATACTGTTTATTGATCCCCAGGGGGAAATTACAAGTGTATAGTTATATCTGGATTCAACCCAAGCAATAGCTAGTACAGTAAACATATTAACATAGGCCATTTAACACTTTTCAGTGAATGTACTGAAGCATTAACTATGCTATTAAAGAGACCTTAGAGTCAGCTGGCACATTCTCACAGAAGCAGAGAGGCCTGTGCACTATGATGCAGCCTTTTTGCACCAGCAGGGCTTTCTGCAGCCACTCTTGCAGCCACAAGAGATAAGCTTTTAGATGATTTCATGATTTGATGCTTGTGGCAACGTTGGCCAGTGGTACATCTTCAGGCTCACCCACCCCAGTGAGTTGGTGATGGCAACACAGGGTCTGGTATACAGTCTCGTCCCCAGATGGTAGACTGCTCTCTGACTGTTATACTGTTATACAGTCTATGGTTCTTTCCATGTCCAGCAAAGATGGATACAGTGTTGCAACCTGTCAAAGCATGAAAACATTGGAAGAGCACATGCCACCTCTGGTCCAAGGCATGCAGCTATTTCGGGCTGCCAGGCAGCGAAAGCTCTTGCCAGTTCCAAATACTACCCACAGTTCACATCTAGCTGGTAGTTAACTTATAGCAAAAAAGCTAAGACCACAACATCGGAGTCAACAGTACGAATGAGAACTGGTAATGGCCATGCTGTGCAACGTGTGATATATGCAGTATCATATGACTATCAGCTTGGTGACAATTATTCCAGTGGTGTTAATTAACAGAAACAAAGGGAAACAGCCTACTTGTGAAGTTGAGCAGCTATGGAGCTACCACACTCAGATAGAAGACCATAGAACACGTAAATATGGAGATTCTGTGATTAGGAATGTCACTGATAGGTCACATTTAGATAGCTTTACCAACAATTGTGTAACATATTAGATATGGTCACAAGTTTTGATAGCAGTAACACAGTATGTGTATACTTCACCTGTCAAAACAATTTTGGAGTACCTATCACATGACTGATGTATTACCACAATAAACTACTTACATGCTACTGGGACAGAAAGTGAAGTCAATGCTGTTTGGCTACTGTCAACATAGGAAATTATTTAATGTGTTTCACGATTTGTTTAGTAGCCTACATTAGTTAAACCAAATATTTTTTATTAGAGCTGAAAAAATTATTTGATTGACAGGAAAATAATCTGCACCATTTGATAATTAATCTAATAAACTAAATACCTTTTCAAGCACCAATGTCATTAATGTGTTGGTTCCAGCTTTTCAAATGCAAGCTACTTTTACTTGTTTTAAATAATTTAAAATAGACTATGTTTTGCCTTCAGATTGTGCCTGTTGTCAAACCAGACACTTGAAGGTGAATTAAGATAATAATTGGTTGGTTAATTGTTAGTTACAGCCCCACTTTTATTATTACTAGTTAGCCTACTACTAGCCTACTACTACTACTACTACTTACATAGGTATTTTTTTTATTTTTATATATTATTCTATTTATTTATTTTTAGAATATGTATTAATTCATTCATTTAACAATTTATTTATGTATTTATTACTGCTAAATAGGTCATTTTTCGTCCTCCATAAAGAACCAACTGCAGCTCTGGTCTGCTCTCCGTGTTTTTAAACTTCGCCACACTTCCAATCTTGACTCCTGTGTCACTGAAGCTCCGGTCACTCAGCGGAATGGCTGCGTTCCTGCGAGCTCGTAAATATGTCCGTTGTGTTGTTCGTTTCTCGACCGTGAACTGTAAACGCAGTGTTAACGCGTGGGACGATAATAAGGAGACTAATAGCCAAGCTGCTATGGTGGGTCACCGTGCGTTATTAGTATTCAAATAGACAGGTGCTAGCTAGCTAGCTAGCTGACATAGCTAACGTCACAGTTCCTTAACTTAGCTGCAGTAGTTGCTACGCAGCTCGACATGTCACTTCAGTGTTGTCTTGTTACCAAACACTAACATGTTTATGACCAGAATTTAGCAACACAAGTAGCCTACTTTTAGCCAAATTAACGACATATTGGCATGAGATTGTAACAGTTAACTTGAGTAATTTTCTTAGTCCATGGGCGGAGCTAGACATGTAAACATTCGGGACTCAGCCCAAACCTGGGGGGGGGGGGGGGGGGGGTCCGAGGGCATCCTACCCCAGGAAATGTATTTCCCTTTAACCCTACTGCAAGAAAAATGATTAGCTTAAGGGTCTCAAATTTAGTGTTGATTTACTAGCTAATCCATTATTCACTAATTGTTTTGTTTATTGTCACCTGTTTTAAAAGACTTCACTGTGGGCAAGGCCAAGGCAACAGTTTAGGGCGATATCACCTAGGATCTAGACTAGGGCAGTTGGAACGAA
>NW_022604198.1:0-19446 GCF_008692095.1 Etheostoma spectabile | reverse complement strand
AGTGTGTGTGTGTGTGGTGTGTGTGTGTGTGTGTGTGTGTGTGTGTGTTTGCATAGCCATCGTTGTGAGGCCAAGTGTGAGTTTATAACCTTTGGAGTGAGGACCATTTTACAAAGTGAGGACATTTAGGCCGGTCCTCACTTTTTTTTCACTGTAATGGCCTCCAAAGGCTGTTTTTAGGCTTTTCTCAAAGTTTCAGAGAGGTCCTCAGAAAATAGTAAAATGGAAATTGTTAAGAAGAAATTGGTGTGTGTACATCTTTTTCATACACACACTTTTGCTCTGTCACCCCCCTATCATACACACACGTGTACTGCACCTGAGCATTGTTTTCATTTTGGGCGACCCCTTCAGGTTCACACAGGTACTGCGCCTGAGCTAATCTGGCACTGGCGACCCCTACAGCTTCATGCAGTTACTGCACCTGAGCCACTCTGGTTTCAGGCCTTGTTTTACCACTCTGCAGTAGGCCAATGTCCAACAGAAGTTTACTTTATACTAAATACAGTGTAAGGAATTAATAATAAAGGTAACACTAAAAATTGGACCAGGATTAGAAGAAGTCAGGACTACAGGGAGCCACGAGGATGACCATAGTAAAACAAAAACACATGACACTGCTGTAGATTGGTCTGCATGTAACAGTAAACCAGGTAATAAGCAAGTGAGACTCAAATTAAGAACAAATTACAATGCAGATCTATAAACAGATAAAATTAATAACAAACAAAGAAAAACAAACTGAGTGCACATAGATAAAATAATTAAGACGCAGGTAATTTTCAAAGGCTTTGTAAGAGACACAGTTCTCTCTCCAACTCTGGTGGGGGACCAGTATGATGATACAGGTGTGTTGTGTATCTATAGAGCTGAATATATGTGTGCAGTTCAATCCTACCACACTGGACGTAGGTGATCATTAGTTCAGCAACAGGATCTGTATGTTGTTGGCTTGGTTCAACATCCAGTACTGGATAACAGTTTCTGGATCATCTGAAATCTCCTGGTGGCTCTGAGCTCTCCTCTGAAGTCTCTGGACATCTTAAGAGGACTTCAACTCATAACCTTGACCTATGAATGATAGCCAGATAAATTACCTTCATGCTAATTATATTAATATTCCTTATCATAGCTTAAAGCTTATAAATCAACATATTGCTTCAAGTCACAATCAAAGATAACACTGAGTAAAACTCAACTATAGTTAAAGTGCATGATAGAAAACACAAATAACATATTTAGCACTGATGCATCAAAAATGTTGTCAAATTCTTGTACACTGTAAGAAAATACCAGCACTAACACTGGAATTCAGCACAAAACTACATCTTAACCAGCAACAAAGCTGCAGCGCTCAACACAAATAATGCAAAGAAAACACCACCAGGGCAGAACATGTCTGTTTAGCAGCAGTATTTCTTAAATACATTGCAGATGTATTTTAGTAGTTAGCATTTTTAGCATTATCAAATAGGATTTTACATTGCACTAGTTAGCATTGCAGCTAGTCAACATTATCTGCATTAGCTACATGTTAGCAGGTAAATGTACTCACCAGTGTGGATTCAGGCCTCAGCGCAGTTTATTATCCACACTGTCATTTGTGTTGTCTACATTAAGTATGAATTAACAACACTCATTAAATGAGCTCCTCCATAGTTTAGCTGAGTTTCTTACTTTCACTTTCACCTGCGACCAGTCAGTAGAGCTGGGCTGAAGCATTAGATTGGCTAAAGTAAATTTGAATGTATTGGCTAGTAGTTTAGCATGCTAAAATGCTAAACTAAGAAAGCTAAACAGTAAACATTAAACCTGCTAAACCTCAGCATGTTAGCCTAGTCATTGTGAGCATGTTAGCATGCTGATGTTAGCATTTAGGTTTATTGGTTTCCTTAACAGGAAAAGTGGTGATTAATAAACACTGGTATAAATGCACAAGAGTTAGCCAAGAGGCTGTTTTTCATCTTTAGTCCCTGTACAGAGGTTACATTACTGTACCTGTCATAGTACAGCCTCATAGAGCTGCTGTAGACTCTGGTTTATCTGGAACATAATGATTTAATCAAAAATATACAACCTTATTATATCTGCAGAGTAAAGAGTGGAAGTACATCTCACTCTGTTCTATTTTAAGTAAATAGAACATATGTAAATACAATTTAAGATATGAGTGATGCACCCACTTGTAGGATACAGTGACAGTATAAGAAGACATTATTTATCTTTCCAGACTACCTTATTCTCAGTTGCCCCCCCCCCACTATTTGCTGTCCCTGCTCACATTATATGAATGCATGGAGACAGCACAACAGACAGAGCTCACATAGCAAAGAGAGCACAAATACTGTATTGCTGCTGTGTTTAAAACATACATGTTACCTTATAGTAACATATTATCAGTTAACATTATTTAACTTCATGTTGAAAAAATTTGCAGCTTCATTTCCCCTACAAGGCAGAGTTACAGTACAGTAAAGCACAACGTCCCAGTAGGTCTGATGGTTTAGGGGCTACAGGAACAGGAGGCAGCTCCTGTATTTGGACAGGTAATTGTGGCATCCCGTTGGACAGCCGGTGGCTGACATGTTTGCCTCCCCAGAGAATTCTCAGTGTCCTGTAAGGTGTTCCTGGGGAGGGAACTGAAGGGGACAGCAGGCCTCCCTCTTACAGCCTGTGCAGAGACTGAAGGCCGTTTTATGGCTGTGCGGAGGTGCCACGCAGGGCTTTCTCCGTAGCCTACGTAGGTGGTCTGATGGTTACACGCTTGTGCGCTGGTGTATGCGTTACGCTGCCGTGTGTGTGTGGGGGGGGGGGGGGGGTCTGGTGATAAAGCGAGGGAGAAGTGAGAGTGACGACAATTATCTTCAGAGTAGTGACTCTAGATCATAGTGAGAGAAACAAAGAGTCTTCCCTGTGCTGACCAAGGTGAGACATCTACAGCAGGACTAGTTAACCCTCTCCATGATTTCATGTTTAAGGAGAAAGAGAACCAGGAAATGACTCGGGGGGGGGGAATGAAAAGCTACCAAGCCACAGCCGAGCGACGTGCGTTGCCACGACGTGTAGTTATATTTTTTGAGAGGTGCACGTCAGGCTATGACACAGGGTCCAGTGTAGACGCAAAGGGGTCTGCGGGGGTACGCCGTTGATTCCTCCACAGCTTTATCATTCACTGTTGCTGTTTGGCCACTTTGTGCCAGGTACATCAATGTTGGACACTTTAAGGGAGAGACACACCTGTTCTTGGGAGAGTCTGCCTACACAATAATTCAGCAAAGTAAATGTACATCCACAGTACTTTACTTTTTAGCTGACTTTATATTAGCTTACAAACTAGTGAATCAGTGAGCACATGTAAGGGAACATCGGATCCATTACATGGACATGAACCCTGATTAATTTCAAAACTGTGGAAATAAAGAACACTTTAAAAGTAATACTATATGTTGTGTTGTAGCTGCATACTAATTGTCTACAGCAATTAAACATGACTAATTAACAACTCAAAACTATAACACTGAGAATCAGCATGTGTTGAATATGGAGATGTTAAAAAGGAGACAAAATCTTCAAGTTCCAATAAGGTGTAAAGTGAAACTAAATTTATAGACAGTGAACGGAGAGAAATAAAACATATAAATTTAAAGGATGAAACATGGGTTAGCCATACAAACTACAGGCTGTTGATTCATTATTGAATGTAAAGCATCCCAGTTTCACAAATCATTGTTCTTTTTTAATTTTACTTAAGTAAAAAGTACTTCTTCAACCACGCTTAAAATAATATATATGATTAAACTTTACATTGAAGAGCGAGACTTTAATGTTAAAGTTGTGATTTTGCAGTGATAGTTGTGATTTCTGACCCTGCAGCCTGTAAAACAGGCCTGAGAGTCAGAGGTGAATATTGTGTGGTCTTTCTGCTGCTGCAACTGCCACTTAATTAATGGCCCATCAGGGGGAGGGGCCGCCCCCCCCTGCTCTCAGCCACTCAGACGAACAGGTGGGGGAAGGGCAGCTTTCTGTGAGAGCAGGTCACCTGCAGGTCTCACAGAAAGCTGCCCTTCCCCCACCTGCACGCGGAGCTGAAGCTCAGAGCTGAGGCATGAGGCGAGAGGAGTGTGAGACAGGTTTCAAGGCTGCAGCAGCACACTCTTGGAAGGAGACGCTACAGCTAGCGGCCTGCTAGCTTTTGAAAGACTGGAGCGACTCAACTAAGGAAAAGACGACTTTTAAACTTTCTGTGCAGGTAAGATCTTATCAATTCTAATTTTGAGCCTCCACATGTCACTTAATGTGGTTTGAGCTAAATTATTTTGGCAGGTTTAGACTTTTTATTGCAGAACGGAGTTGCCAGTTCTAGTAAATTCTAACTACTAACTTAATTGTCATGCACTATATTTTTGTATAACTATGTGAACATATATTTGTTTAGAGATTTATCAGCTTTTAACAACATTGCAGTGACACCATTTAAAGTCAGTTTATATATATTTTCTGAAAATAAAGTGGACACATGTATAACTCCATTTAAAACTGTTTCAAGCATTTTTATATCTAGTCTGATTTGTTTTTCAAAGACTTAGTTTGTAGAACTACTTGAAGGGGTTTATTGAAGAGAAGTGTTTTATGTGCTATAACAGGCTATAGTCTTTAACATGTTAATTAGGTTTATGGGCTATCACTGACATTTGTGGGGGAAAAAGAGTGTAATACTTTAAATGTAGTTATAAGACACTACAGCAGAGACACTGCAGATAATGCTTAACAGTCAAACAGTTTTTATTTTTAATCTAAAGGAGCGGTGCTCTCATGGCTCGTTTATAAAGTTTCAATCTTCTTTTTGGTTTTAGGTCCAGAAATTGATGGGAGTGAGAAAAACACAGGTATGTGTCTTTTATAAAAGATTTACTCCAAACCACTCAATATGCAACTCCACTGTACAGCCGACTACTGACTTACAGTGTAGGCTACTTCTACATCAGAGGAAGACATTGTACTACAGTATTTACCTGACAGAGAACTGTAGATTCAGAATGCAATCACAAAATATCACAATGACAATGTTGAGTAATCAGACATAAGCATCATGAGGTCATGGCAGTATGCTACCCTCCTGGTCCGTTATGATAGCTAATTAGCACATATCTGCGTTCATCAACCACCAAAACCAGACCATTTCTGTGTGTGTGCAGACAGAGAGTGACAGAGGTATTTTGGTGACTTAATTAACTCGACCCAGGGTGAGTCTGATGAAAACGGATGTATCTGCCTAGTTCAACTCTGATATTTCTCGTATTGCGCAGCGCTCTGAAGGAATAATCTCAGAGATTAGGCTACGTTATGTTCTGACAGCTCACAGCAATTTAATACAATAACAGGAAAAGAATCCCCCCACAGTTCTAAACCGTTTTGCATGTGACGTCTGCTGAAGTGCCGGATACCTTTCCCCCAAATATGGACACACACGTATACAGACATGTCTTGCTTTATAAGATAAATAGCCTGACCATAAGAGGCACCACGCTCTGTATGCACTTGTTGTCTGGTTGTGCGTTATAAGTGTGGGATTTAGGAATGTCCTGAAATTCGGGAATTGTTGTTTGTTTATTGAAAGCCAAAGACAGTCCAAAGTAGTGCTACTTTGCACATTTTTGTGGGTCTGAGTTGTATGCCACATTTTAGCTGCCAAAGCTCGGCTGCTCTCTGTCTCTGGTCCTCAGGGTGAGAGGGGGAGGGGCCAGCTTCTAGAGCAGCAAAAGCCAATGTGTGCTTTTTTTTACATATTTAACGATATGCACAAAGATGCACTGAGAATTGTTTTGTTATCTAATTGTAGCACATATTGTAAAATACGTAAAGTGCCCATATTATGAAAAAATAACTTTTTCTGGTATTTGGGTTGTTATTTTGTGTCTTCGGTGTTTCTACACACATACAAACTTGGAGAGAATAACTATCCATGGTGTTCTGAGTGAGATACGGTTTCTGAATGTCCTCTGTCTTCAGTCTCCGGGGGAGCTGATCAACATCTGCACGGCTCTCTACATCACTAGCCAAGACCAGGTGGCTAACTGTAACACATGCTAGCACTAGCATGCTAGCTCGTTCTCAATGGCAAAACACTGCTACAACATCCACTAGTTGACCCTAATCTCCAAAAGAACTACTTTCTGTCCCTGTTCTGCAGGGACAGAAAGTAATTCCCAACAAAGATAGTATAGAAGTCAGATGTGTCACTCTAGAGCTAAAACAGTGACCTGAACACAAAGGGTGAAAACCGGATCTGCAGCAATGTGCAGTACAACAAAAATATGGTGTTTTTTGAAAATGAAACCATGGAAGCCTATTCTGGTACAACCTCAAAATACAATTATGACCCTGAAAATGAGCAGAATATGGCGCTTTAAGATTCCTAGCCCTGTTATTAGTTAAGCTAGTATTACTATTTTCTGGAAAAAACCCTCAGCATAGCCACTATCACCACTCATATCCAACATCATGAATGACTGTAATATCCACATAACCAACACTGGATCACAAAACTGCCAAGTGAAAGGATGCATTACTTAGACTGTGCTGGATGAATTAGTACTGAGTAAAAATAGCAGGCTTGTTATCTGTTCATGCAGATCTGAAAACCCATTGTTTAAGTGTTGATGGTGTTCTGACTGTGGGTAAAGGAAGTTAGTTGCACACACATGTATTGGCATGTTTTCTTACGTCTGACTGTGACAAACAATTTTAAAACACAAACTTTTAACATTTGACATAAATCCAAAAACAGTATGCTAGACGTCTGCTATTTCCAAACAAATAGTTCTTACTTTTTTGTTAAATATCAAACTGATGTCAGTGGAACAGACAATCTTTAAGAAAACTATAGTTGTATGGCTCTGTAAAGTTGGACTTGAAAGTGAATGTCTTTCTCATGATTATGCTTTTTACTTACAGTTGGACTGTGACTTTGAGGAGTCAGGAAGTGATTCCTCTGGGTCTGAATTATGCAGCAAGATGAACCCAGATTACATAAGAAAGCTTCTGTACACAATGGAACAAGGGGCCTCCACCTTCACGGGAAAGACACAATTGATCCTCCTGTCTCTGGTATGTATGCACTGTGACATATCTTGTTTCGTCTTGCTCGGTTTTCTTGTCTTGCAAAAAACATTTTAATACTTTAGATTGCTATCAGTCAAGCAACTGTAGTATTTTCCAAGGAAAATGCCCTCTGGACAATCTGGTCTATAAATACTATAACAGTCTCATATTGTCATCTTTCACTAAGAGACAGATTAATCGATAATGAAAACAATTGGTGGTTGCTGCCCTAGTCCACACACAGTATCCCAGGGCTCCAGACTGCTACCAAAAGTTTCAGTGTGCAACTAAATTTTAAATCCAGTCACACATATGCAACCAGTAAATATTCCCCTTTTCTTTTTAGATGTTAAACATAGAGGGAGGCCAATGAGTGTGAGAAGGATTGGGAATGGCCACTGTAAGTGGCTAATGTGCTGAGAGGGAAGGTCCTAGAGATAATCAAGCGTGCAAATGTCAGTAGAAAGGAGACCGATACAGATACTTGCTACATGCGTCTAAACAATGAGAAGCAAACTATTCACTTGTTCTTCTGACCTGCGGCCAGTGTGCTAGAGCCAGAGCTACAGTGTCACAGTTGGATTTAGATTCAGAGTCAGAGGGTTGTGTGGCAAAAAAGGCCCAAAAGCACCAAATTCTAAAGCCAGCTCCACCTTCAAATGTTCTTCTAATGTTTACATACATTTGTTAAGTAGTCAACTCAATTTTATCAATATCCATATTTACATGCATGAGGTGGTCAGAATGTTAGGAACACCTATAAATGTAACGCAGTTCAGTACTTTATCTCTAAATATTACCTCAGTGCTAATACACAGGATTGAATTAAGACCTCTGACAGGGTCAACAACTGAATATAATAGGCATGCTCGTTATATGCTTATACGTGTGTATAAACACTGTGACTTGAACAGTGACACCAGTGCATACTCACTGGTGTAAACTCTCATGTCTCAATAATTTTATCGCCTTTGCAGATAAAGTTTAATGCATTCACTAGGTTGTCCTTTCATTTACTGCATAGGATAAGGTGTCACGTTTTGTTTGCTGTTGTTTTTCAGATGGAGGTTCTGACCTCTTGTCCCCCAAAAGGAGACTTGAGTCCCTCAGTGAAGATGGGAGTTCAGATGTAGATGGTGAGTTAAATGGTATTTATTATGAAATTCACCAGAACTCCTGCCTTTTGACAATTATGATAGTATCATATGATAGTAATATAATATTGTAATATCCTAGTACACACTGCTGCTTACAGTTTTGACCTTTTGAAATATAAGTGCTAGTAGCCAGCTGTCAGAATGTAGTTTACAAATGGAACCAGATTATTCATTATACCTGAGGTTTCACTAATGGTTGCTAATGTTTGTCTTCTACAGTTCTAGATCTGAGTCCAGGAACAAGGTTGGTGAAGAGGCCCTCACAGAAGAAGAAAAGACGTAAAAAGACCAAGAACGTGGAAGCAATGGGTAAGTTCTTAAAAACTGGGCTAAAAAGGTTTATACTTCTAAAGCGACCATTAAACGCTCTCTGTGACTGTCTGCGAGCCACGCAATGGGTTGGGGACATTAATTCCCTTTATGTCACTTGATATTTTGAAAGCAGGAATTGTGCTGTGTGCCCTCCGGGGCAAACTGCATACAGGCACAAAACAGTGTTCTAGACATATGTTCTAGAGTTATTTTATTGCTTTTTAAAACAGAAATCAGAAAATATATGAAATAGTTTAACAGGCGCCACAATTATTGTAGCAGTAATGGGTTTGTCAGGCTACTCAGTGGTTGTAAGAGGCTAGTGTGACTTTAAAGTGACACCAGTGCATATCCACTAGTGTAAACTTTCATGTATCAATATTAATCATATTTGCAGATACAGTTGCTTTCACTAGGTTGACCTTTCATACACTGCATAGGATGAGTTGTCATGTTTTTGCCTGCTGTTGTTTTTCAGATGGAGGTTCTGACCTCTTGTCCCCCAAAAAGAGACTAGAGCCCCTCAGTGGAGATGGGAGTTCAGATGGAGATGGTGAGTTAAATGATATTTATTATTAAATTCACAAAAAAACTGCTTTTTACAAAGGACCCTGCCAGCGTTTTCTCAAACTTAGTAGAGTAGTACTTAAATCTCAAGTGCATGAATTATATAATTTGTCACCATTTCATCCTTTTGTTTCTTTATAGTTTGTTACACAAGATAAATATTACAGTAAATATTTAGTGTCCTTCCTTTTGGCAGTTAAATTGTCAGCATTAAATAATTACACATGAATTCTGAATATTCATTTTAACTGAGATTTCACTAAGTAACGGGTGCTAATGATTGTCTGCTACAGTTCTAGATCTGAGTCCAGGAACAAGGTTGGTGAAGAGGCCCTCAGAGAAGAAGAAAAGACGTGAAAAGACGGTGGAAGAAATGGGTAAGTTCTTTAAAATGCATTCACTAGGTTGTCCTTTCATACACTGCATAGGATAAGGTGTCACTTTTTGTTTGCTGTTGTTTTTCAGATGGACGTTCTGACCTCTTGTCCCCCAAAGGAGACTTGAGCCCCTCAGTGAAGATGGGAGTTCAGATGTAGATGGTGAGTTAAATGGTATTTATTATGAAATTCACCAGAACTCCACCTTTTGGCAATTATGATAGTATCATATGATAGTAATATAATGTTGAAATATCCTAGCACACACTGCTGCTTACAGTTTTGACCTTTTGAAATATAAGTGCTAGTAGCCAGCTATCAGATTGTAGTAGTTATGTTTTACTGTCAGCATTTATTTACAAATGGAACCTGATTATTAATTATACCTGAGATTTCACTAACTAACGGGTGCTAATGATTGTCTGCTACAGTTGTAGATCTGAGTCCAGGAACAAGGTTGATGAAGAGGCCCTCACAGAAGAAGAAAAGACGTAACAAGACCAAGAACGTGGAAGCAATGGGTAAGTTCTTTAAAACTGGGCTAAATAAGGCATAAACAGTCCAGACCCTAAGTATTTGGACAGTTGGACTTTTTGTGTTCTTTGACACAAATAAAGTGCTAAGTCTCAGCTTTTATTTAAATAGGTTTGCATCTATATAAAGATCTGTGTTAGCCATAGCCCTTTAACACACAAGGCCCAAAGGTTTGAGGTCCAAAAGTAATTGGACCGATAAACATCGGGTCTAACGAAATCATCGCATTTAATATTTGCAGTCTTCCACCCATAGACAACAGCAGGCTACAGGTTATGTTCATGAAGTCTTATCTTGATCATTAACAAAAACAATGCGTACGCTTTGATTCAGGAAAGCATTCTGAACTTGCTGTAGAGTCATAGAGTCAAGGGGTTTGTCATAATCATACAAATGGTTTTCCAGTCATTAACTAGATGTGTGCTCCCCGGTGTACCAGCTTGTAAGCCTACTCTAAATAAACCTGAAATAAGCATTTTAATTTACTATCCATTTTTATGTTTAAAATTGAATGTACTGAAGAACAAAATTGTATGTATGTCCAAATATTTACTTAGAATTAACGTCAAAGCCAGTAATAGATGCTTTACTGAATCTCCACTGAGATGTATGTATTTAAGGTCACACTATCTCCATCGTCTTTTCTGTCATCTGTAGTGCCGCCCACAGTAAAGGTGAAGGTGAAAGACCGTGGAGGGAAGCAGAGAGGAGTAAAGGTGAAGAGACCGTGGAAGGAAGCAGAGAGGAGTGCGGTAAACAAACACATGGAAAAGTTTATAGCAGAGCGCCGCCTTCCAGGTAAAGAACACTGCATGCGATGCATAAAGAGGAGGAAGCCTTGGGTCAAAGGTCCTGGAAGGATGTAAAGAAGTTTGTGTACAACACAAATGTTAAGTTAAACCGGAGGGGTGCTACACTGCAGCTTCATCTTTGAAGATCTGTGTTGTGCAATATAATGTTGTGTTCTAGTTGTCCGGGGCAGTTCTCAAAACCATAGCAATAACGACTTTGTTTTAAAAATCTATTAATTGCACAAATATTTTTTTATAAAATATCAGAAAAGAGAAACTACGAAGGGAAATATGGTGAGCGCGCAGATGTGATGTAAATGCTTGTAGAATAAGATTTGAGAACTTCTGTACTCACTTTTTTCCCCCACTTCAGTCACTTTTCCAGTACAACACAACTCAGTGATTCAACCTCTGGAATCTGTAACTGCAGCTTCTCATAATATATCATATTATATTATATTATATTGTATGCAGTGTGCTCTCTCCATCACACAGTGGCGAGTCTGCGCTCTCGAGTTCTGCAACTCTTCTTGCGATACATTTGGTGCAAAATTTGTACCTGTGGACTTAGTCTGTAGTCTGTGGAGCTCTGAGCCAACAGGACGGGGGGACAGCCGGGTTTCTATCGCCTGATGAGAGACAACTCAGTCCGGCTTATTTGTGTAGCATGAAGGCTAGCGTTAGCTAACTAGCAGCCAGTCCACTTCTAAATACTGTGAATACATTTTAATTATTTCAACACTTTAACAGTCACACTGGGACACTGAGGAGGGGGTTTCCAGGTCCTGCAGCCGCAGATGGACAGTCGTCAGTGGGTATTAGATCACGTCGAGGTTGGCAGGGGATCTTTCTAGTGGTGTTTCCACGCTGGCCCCCCCCACTGACGGCGGTCCGCCTGGGGCTGCAGGACCTGGTGCCCCCCCCGGGACTGTTATAAGTGTTGAGATAATTAAAAGGTATTTACGGAGTTTAGAAGCGGACTGGCTGCTAGTCAGCTAACGCTAGCTTGTATGCTACATAAATAACCCGGACAGAGTTGTCCCTCATCTGGCAATAGAACCCTGCTGTCCCCCCGTCATGTTGGACAGAGTAGTCCCTCATCTGGCAACAGAAACCCTGCTGTCCCCCCATCCTGTTGGACAGAGTTGTCCCTTGTCTGGCGATAGAAACCCTGCTGTCCCACCCCATCCTGTCTGACAGAGTTGTCCCTCATCAGGCGATAGAACCCTGCTGTCCCCCCATCCTGTTGGACAGAGTTGTCCCTCATCTGGCAATAGAAACCCTGCTGTCCCCCCGTCATGTTGGACAGAGTAGTCCCTCATCTGGCAATAGAAATCCTGCTGTCCCCCCCGTCCTGTTGGACAGAGTTGTCCCTCATCTGGCGATAGAACCCTGCTGTCCCCCCGTCCTGTTGGACAGAGTTGTCCCTCGTCTGGCGATAGAAACCCTGCTGTCCCCCGTCCTGTTGGACAGATATGTCCCTCATCTGGCGATAGAAACCCTGCTGTTCCCCCCGTCCTGTTGGACAGAGTTGTCCCTCATCTGGCGATAGAAACCCTGTTGTCCCCCCGTCCTGTTGGACAGAGTTGTCCCTCATCTGGCGATAGAAACCCTGCTTTCCCTCCGTCCTGTCTGACAGAGTTGTCCCTCCTCTGGCGATAGAACCCTGCTGTCCCCCCGTCCTGTTGGACAGAGTTGTCCCTCATCTGGCGATAGAAACCCTGCTGTCCCCCCGTCCTGTTGGACAGAGTAGTCCCTCATCTGGCAATAGAAACCCTGCTTTCCCCCCGTCCTGTTGGACAGAGTTGTCCCTCATCTGGGATAGAAACCCTGCTGTCCCCCCCATCCTGTCTGACAGAGTTGTCCCTCATCAGGCAATAGAAACCCTGCTGTCCCCCTTCCTGTTGGACAGAGTTGTCCCTCATCAAGCGATAGAACCCTGCTGTCCCCCCATCCTGTCTGACAGAGTTGTCCCTCATCTGGCGATAGAACCCTGCTGTCCCCCCGTCCTGTTGGACAGAGTTGTCCCTCATCTGGCGATAGAAACCCTGCTGTCCCCCCGTCCTGTTGGACAGAGTTGTCCCTCATCTGGCGATAGAAACCCTGCTGTCCCCCCGTCCTGTTGGACAGAGTTGTCCCTCATCTGGCGATAGAAACCCTGTTGTCCCCCCGTCCTGTTGGACAGAGTTGTCCCTCATCCAGCGATAGAAACCCTGCTGTCCCCCCGTCCTGTTGGACAGAGTTGTCCCTCACCCAGCGATAGAGACCCTGCTGTCCCCCCGTCCTGTTGGACAGAGCTCCACAGACTAAGTCCACAGGTGCAAATTAGTTTTGTAGCAAATGGATCAAGAAGTGTTGCAATAGTCGATGAGCAGACTCGCCGTGTGTGATGGAGAGAGCACACTGCAGAGTACATAATATAATATAATATAATATACTATAATATACTATAATATAATATATAATATAATATAATATAATATACTATAATATACTATAATATAATATATAATATAATATAATATAATATAATATAATATACTATAATATAATATAATATAATATATAATATAATATAATATAATATACTATAATATAATATACAATAATATAATATAATATGAGAAGCTGCAGGGACAGATTCCAGAGGTTGAATCACTGAGTTGTGGTTGTTGGATAAGTGAATGAAGTGGGAAAAAAAAAAATGAGTAGAGATTTTTTTTCTACAATGTCTCACATCAAATCTGCGTGCTCTCACATTTTGCTCCATATTTACATTCATATTAATAACCTAAAACAAAGGCTAATGTTGTCTTCAGGGTTATTTGTCCAGATGAAAGTTGTTGTGACACGTTTATTATCATAAATGAGAAAAAAGGCAGCAAATTCTCAAAGTTGAGGTTTGAACAAAACTGAAATAAATGTTCTGATAACTGGAGTTCACATGTAATGTTTTTCTTGCTTTACTTTATTTCAGAAATGCATCCGTGCCTTTGTGCAGTAGTCTGATCAATGGTCACATCATTAAATAGTATATATTCTGCTTCTGTATATGAACCTCAAACTGCAACTCTTCAAAGACTCAATTATATATATTATTACATTATGTATCTGTTCTAAAACATAAAATGGTAGAAAATAACAACTAACTAATAATAACAAAGAAGATAGTTTAAATAGTCTAGCCAGAACTGAACCCAATAGCGCCCCCTAGAAATGGTCCTCACTTCAGTGATAGAATGACGGGTCTTATTCTTTGTTTTAAAAATAATCTGAGGTGATAAACTGAGTCAGGGAGACATCTAGTGTTTAAATATAGCATTAGATTGTCTGTAAGTATAGCAGAAAGGGTGGTCCTCACTTCACAGGCTGTTTTACCCGGTCCTCACCTTTAAGCTCATACAGGAATGTGTGTGTGTGTGTGTGTGTGTGTGTGTGTGTGTGTGTGTGTGTAATCGGATGGGTGTTATGTGTGTGTGTTCAGCAACTCTTTACAGTCTTCCTCTCTCATGTTTTGCACATGACTGTGAATGGTTGATTTTCAATTGGCATATATGGATGTTTGGACCTCTGAGTTTTTTTGTGTGACATTGTGGAAATCCAGTAGCTGTTTCCTGGCTTGATGTGGAGGGATAAGCGCTGTTCTCTCTGGATCCTTCAACGACAAAGAGAAAGAAGACTGAACAGGATCATTTTTGCAGCCAATTCATATATTTTTCTTCTTCTGCATTTTCAGTTGAGAAGTTCGAATGAACACTAAATTGAATGTGGTTTCTTTTGAATACCGATATCAAACAGCATACACAGCTAAATGCTTTTTCATTTCTTAAGTTCATACAGTAACACACAGTTTCGGCATCGCAAAGGTTAGAGTAGATGTGGTACAATTTTGTTAAGACAGAGGTAAAAAAGGTGAAGTCATGGCCCATGCTGCTGCCCACCTAAAGAAAGCTCGCGAGTTTGAGGCAAATCCAGAGTACAGTGCTCTACAGAAAGCCAGGGAGAAGCGAAGACGGCATCGTGAGAGAGCCGAGCGAAAGCGGCAGGTAAAACTTACATACATAATCCTCTGACAAATCATATCCACAAGTTTGTACCATGTTTTTGTTTTGTTTTTTGGGCTTAGAGTATATTCGACATGAGAGTGGGTTATGGCAGAGATGGCAAAAATTAGTCCCTTCCCGTACTGAGTAGAAGTTACAGATACTTTTATTTATTTATTTATTATTTATTAATTCAGGACAATGCACATTGATGAACCTGCACAACAGTACACGTAAATGTGCCAGATTGTAGCCCAAGGGCTAATTTCCATCTGCAGTCCAATAGGCAGATCCAACAGACATAAATGAAGAAGTTCTGCAGCACATTGGCCAGGAGTCATTCTTGATGCCTACTATCTCAAACATCTCTCTCAGATAAAGCCAAGGATGATTTCTGCTTGTCTTCCAAATCTCTGGATCTCTGTTTTCTTTGTTTTCAATCATGTAGCTGTCCATACTACTATGTAGTAACGTTAGCACCGTCAAGCTGCACTGATTTGCCGCAAATGAATGCAGAATGACACCGAATCTGTCGAGTCATCTTAGTGGTGGGTCAAGTGTAATGCACAGTGTATTCCCATTCAATTAGATTGCATATGGTAATGATGACGCAAACAATACTAACGGTAACTCCAGTGACATTATTTGAAACTTGTTAGTGAGGAGTAGATTATGACTGTATTTAAAGTTGATTCTGGTTTCCAACTTCACCCCAGGTGTGTCTGTTAAAACACGGACTGAGACAACTTCTCTCTGTTTATGCTTTGTTAGAGTCAAGCAACGTGCAACCTAGCTAACAGGTGAAGAACACTAACAACAATATCACTAGCTAACTAACTAACTTTAAATGTGCAAGAACTATAGACCAATACAACAGGCTTAAATGAACTGACAACATAAGTTATACAACTTACAGTTCTCAAAGACGCACAAACACAATCTCAGCTGATTATCCTCCGGACACCTAGTCTCTTTTTCTTTTCTCTCATTTTGTTCTCCGTGTGGCGCGAAGTGTGAGATGCGTGTCCGCCCTTTTCTCTGACATGACGACCTCTTGTACAAAACTAAAGTAACGCACCAATTTTGTAAAATGTAAGGAGTAGAAAGTACTGATATTTGTGTTAAAATGCAAGGAGTAAAAGTAAAAAGTTGGCACAAAAATAAATAGTAAAGTAAAGTAAAAATATCAGAAAAATCTACTTAAGTACAGTAATAAAGTACAGGTATTTGTACTTTGTTAGGCTACTTTCTGTCTCTGGTTGTGGGGGTTCCACAGATGTGGATGTGGTTGACCGTACAGGGTTCTGTTGTTGCTGTCCTGCTGTCCTCTCAGATGATTTATCCATGTAGTGTGAGGGAGATTGATGATGACTGATGTTAGAAAGACTCAAGCTCAGAGGGAGGTCACATGCTGGTTGTATGGAGAGACCTTTTGGTATTATTTAAAAAAATACGTTGGGTATGGTATAAAATACAAGTTAATGGAGAATGAGAAAAAAGAAAGTAATGGACATAGTGGAGTCAAATAATTGATTTTGCAGAGTCAAATATTTTTAAATAATGAACACAGGGTATCATTGCTCTTATACCATGAACATTTACCAAAGAAAAGAAATGGAAGCTTTTTCTTTAAATAATCATAATTTTTGAAATTTGACTTGTGAGTTAACCCATGCATTGGTTACAGCATCTAAAAGGAAACATTTCAGCCATCCTCACACGGGTCTGATGGAACAGATACACTTACTACCATTTTTTCCCTTCAAGTTGTACTTTCTTCCATTTCACGCACCTATCTATGGAATGCCGTTTCATTCAATTTTAAATAAATGAATAAATCCATAAATACATGAATAAATACATAAATATGCCTTTGAAATACATCATGACAAATAAATGAGGCAATAAATACATAAATAATTAAATAAATGTAAAATTTCATATAAAAATTAACCTAACTACAGTGACTGTGTGTTGGTGCTCTGAGCACTGCCAAAACGGAGGTGGCTAACACTCAATACTGTACCTTAAACCTCAGCGCTGACTTAGATTGATGTTTAACTGTGTAACTGAATGGAATGAAGTTTGAAGTGTTCTGACAATTTTAACTGATATCAGCCAGCCAAATTACATAATATGTCATTTGGCTGGCTGACATCAGTTAAAATTACTAATTATATAACTAATAGCTATGATAAGAATGTCTAATATATTAAACATTTCGTCAGTAGTTAGTAGCCTAATAATTAGTATTTAGAGACTAAAATGAGTGAAAATCTCGATCAAGTAGCTTAGTTTTTGTACACTGCCACACACTCTTTATTTAACTCAAACCTGTGTTTGACAGCATTTGTCTCATTAAATCAATATTGTGTGTCTACTTGGGGTAATCATACAGGCCATGACAGTGGTAAATGAATACCATTAGTGACCTGATGTACACATAAATGCAGTTGATAATGAGAAAGTTTATGATACTGTCTTGTTTTTTCTCCAACGTAAACACAGACATGGACACTGTACAGTGTATAATCTAGTATCCGTCATGACATGACTGACTGCGGCTCAAATCCTGAACAGACACAGAGATTACAGCTGGTTCTCACTCAATCCCATCTTGGTGTGTGTGTGTGTGTGTGTGTGTGTGTGGGTGTGTGTGTGTGTGTGTGGTGTGTGTGTGTGTGTAGGCATACATGGTTTACAAGACCAATTTCAGGTTTACTCACCAGCATTACGAGACCAATCGGTTACGGAACGATTTTGATGGTCTCGTAAACATAAATCTTTTTGATGCTATAACTATTGAATATTAATTATATAAGGCATTATGATACATGTGTGATTACATAGATTCTAGTGCTAACAGTTAATATAGTTGTTCTACAGTAATGGCCAACCCCCTGCCTTTCTGAGGTTCATACATATTGGTCTCACAAGGCAGGATGGGTTTGGTGAGACCAAGACGTGTGTGTCAACAGCGCCCCCAGAGGCTGCAAGAGACATTGCAAGTTATTACACGTTTCCGCGAAAATCACACAATGACGCGCCAATTTTCACACAACGCGGGGAAATTCAGCGGGGCTTGCAGTGTGGACATGCCGGGAAGACAGGATGAACTTCGAAAAGTAAGACTTTCATATTTTATATTTATAAATATATGACTGACAGCATTGATGGACTTAAAGAAGCTTTAGTTTATATATTAATAATAATTTACTTGTGTAAATAATGTAAGGTCATGACTATTTTACTACATTTTCTTACTTTTTTTTTTGTACTAATTATTTATTGTTCTCTATTCTTTTTCTTATTGCTGGTCTTACATTCTATCTTATCTATTGCCAGCATGAATGAATGTTAATGCTGGATCGGATTCACTGGATCCGCTGTCAGCTAGCTAAACAGCGCTAGCTTCTGAAAGAGTAAATCCATTTTGTTTAGCTAGCTAGCGATGAAGAGACTGACGGTGTTATCGATATCAGGGATAGCCCAGCTTAGAAAAATCTTGGCCACCCTTTCAGCTCTTTGTGTGAACGCGGATGTTTCGACCGTCGAAGGAAAATGACAAGCGTTAATTTGATTGAAATAGAATAGCACTTCAATCCTGTCTGTGTTTTTTAACCGTTTAACAAGACGATCTTGAACCGACTTTTGACTTCCAGTAGTTCCCTCCCCTGGCCTGAACCCCATTCCGCTGTGAAGCTAGGTTTGGGGGTAGAGGGCATTTTGTTGGTTTTGTGTTTTTAAAAACAAACGCAGTGTCCTTTTTGTGTCACGGGAGAACGTGTCCTCCCGTTGTTTGCATCTCGTCTGTTAGCCGGAGTGGAGCTGGTGTAAACGGCTTTAGCACTGCAGCTAGCTGGTAAGCTAATTCTGTCATCACAGTTACTGTCAGGGTTTCAGTCATTTCGGCGAAGCAATTGGCTTTTTGTAGCGGTTTGCTGCTGGCTTTCGGACGCTCTGTTGTACAGGCTTTGCTCGCGAGCGATGGAAGCTGCGGAGGGGGACGTTTTAAAAAGCTTAACGTGGTTTAATGTACCTAAACAACGATCAATCAGTCACCCATATTTCTCTCACATATTGCCCTCTTTTTTGACAGTTTTTAACTGGTTAGAGGAGCAATAGTGAGAGAAATATGGTGATATAATATGTGAGAGGTTAAGCTTTTTCACGTTAAGCTTTTTCCTTACATCCCTAATGAAGCAGACACGCTTAATGTCAGCTACCGTCCATAGGACTTTGGGTCCGATTTTTTTGACAGTTTTCACTGTTATGAGGAGCAATATGTGAGAGAAATTTTTAAAATTGATCGTTATTTAGGTACATTAAGCCACGTAAGCTTTTCACGTTAAGCCTTTCCTCGCCATAGACACCAATGAAGAAGAAAACGTTAACGTGAGCAACTTCTATAATCGTGGATTTGGGTTTCGTTTTTTGACAGGCTTAAGGGGTCATGACAAGATATAGCATGATAAATATGTTGATGATTGATCGTTTTTTAGAACATTAAACCACGTTAAGCTTTTCACGTTTCACGTTTTAGAATGTCCCTGCGGAGGCACGC
>NW_022604197.1:0-23374 GCF_008692095.1 Etheostoma spectabile | reverse complement strand
TCTGTAAGTCATGTTGTCAGTGGTTTATGGTCCCATGGACTTCCAGAGTATTTTCTATTGTATTATCCATGTATTAGATAAAGAGGTATCTTGGACTTAAGTTTGGACTGGATGGGGATTGTGGAGTTCGACCAATGGAAACAGCTTAAAACTCTGATGCCAGAACTCTTCGGGACAATCACACTCCATGCATAAAGCATAAGCAGCAAAACAAAGAACAAATCTTTGGCTGATCTTTATTGATCAAAACGCAGCCTGCTGGTCCCAGAACTGTATAGATATACAGTACTCAAAATGAAGAGACAATTATTGTGTACTAAAATCTATTCCTAGTGTCACAATCAAGACAACAGAAAGAGATGTAGCCTAAATTTATCCATTAGTAGAACAGATACATTTGTTGTATGATACTTGTACAAGTATTTGTTATATATCTTTATTTTGTCAAAGTTGTATTAATTACTATTGATGCAAATGGAACATCCTACTGCTGCTGTTTCATATTTCTACTTAGAATTTGTATACATTGCCTAGCTATATAATAAGGTTAATAACAGTAAACCGTTTATTGATAAAGTATTTGCCTTATAGTAGAATACTGTTTATAAGACTAATTTGGTTGATTTATGTCCATACAAAAAAGAATCATGAGAGTAAACCCTAAAACTGTCTCCTAACCAGTGAACACCATCTGATAGAAGGCCAGTTCACACTAGATCAGGCGCTGTGGTGCAAAAAGGCCAGTCCTCCCATTCATTCATATGTAAGTAGTCAGTTTAGGCTGCAGCGGTAGGTGCTGCAGGGGTTCCAAAAACTGTGGAAACCAAACGGGCGACATACCCACACCGCGCACAACCTTACAGCTAATCGCCGCAATGCCTCATCTTATGTGAATTCAAAGTAATTCACATTTGAATCATAAAAACGTACACCAAAACGTTTCAACACTGTTACATTTCATCATCGGGATCCGTTCTGCTTCCCTGCATTTTGCACTCAATGTCAAACTACACAATGTTTTACAGGAACCTGGCCTTCAATAATCCTGACACTCTTTCCCAAATTTGAGAGGAACACCATAAATAAATGGCTCTGGTGTAGCTCCTTAAACACAATTAATCAGTATGACAAAGATAATCTCTATTTAGAGGGCCTTAGAAATAGTTTTTAGAAGAGACAGAATTTAGTGTGGAAGGCGGTAATCCACTTTGGAAGACGAGAATTGTCAGAAAATGAGATCATGTCTCTGTCAATTTAGATTCTTAAAGCGTGTTTAAAGAAGAGGAAGATATTGACCCTCAGCCAGCCCCAAGATGGGCCTGTCTGGAACCACCCCAAGACGCATCTGTCAGGAACCAGCCCAAAGATCGGCCATCAGGAGCTAGTCCCCTCCTAAGTGATCCCTCCTTGCTCCTCAGAGCAGAAATAAGTAATATGCTGCGTCCATAATGATGGCGGGCCAGAACGATTTGCGGGTCAAGCGAGGAGCGATCAAAAAAGAATTAGGATGTACTCTGAGACAGGGTTGCAGTGTCTTGAATCCTTCCCATAAATACCAAAGTGTAATGACATCTAAACCAACTCTATTACAACTGAACAACCTCTAATCCCTAAACCTTTCCAATTACAACAAACGTGTCAGTTTTGGGGGAAAACTGAAGTCCCATGAATACATAACAAAGTGACTGAAAGATGTCAAATCTGATGGAATGTGTGTAATGTAGGGTGTTGCCGACTAAGAATTTAGATAATGTGGTCAAATCAGAATCTGTCACGATTGTGTGTGTGTTTTAATTGTTTATAGTCTGTTTTCTCTCATGTCTTTTCTTATTGTCTGCCCTGCACTGATATGTTTCACCTGTCCCTTGTTTCTACCTTGTTAACCTGTGTATTTAGTCTGTGCTTTATTTGTCTCTTGTCAGATCACTGTTATGTATTGTCGGTTCGTCTCTCTTTTTGTCGTGTCTGAGTCTGGTTCGTTTGTAAGTTTGTAGATTTGTAAGTTGGTAGTTGTACTGTCAGAATACAGCATGTTTGTCTTAACTTCAACTTGGAAGAGTCTCTGTATTTGGGTCCAAGCCTTGCATTGCCTGACAGAATCATCAAGTTTTCACTGCAGAGATCGCTGCAACAGGAGTCAGCAAAATAAGCAAAACAAGCTACAATATGAGTTATTGGGCAATTGTGCACCTTCAATTTACATCCACAAAAGTGCCTGGTTTGCCACTGAAATGCTCAGATTATTTTTCCAAGTGTCTGACAACATTAAGGAAATAATTCCTACAGAGGTAAGATCTTTTTTTTTTTTTTTTTTTTTTTTACATAAAAACATTAACAAAATGTATCGCTAAACCCACCAGACTTCATGTAGATAAACAGTAATCTTAGCATCATAAAATACAGCTCATTGGTGTTTTAATCCCCCAACGTCGACTTCCAGGCAGCGTTACTATCACTGACTTCAAGGCCTGTAACACATACCTTAATCCTAACCTTAACCCTAACCATTGCCTGGAAGGAAATTTTGGGGGCTTTAAACACCAAACACCTACAATACACTACATTTAAAGGTTGACAGACACTAAATAACACCATAAAAAGCAGTCTTGGTTTGTCTTTCTACTTTTCCAATGATTCACACTCTGGTTTGATATAAATTAACACGTACTTTAGCGATTTACTTTGTACATGTGAAGATAAATTGGCGCTATTGAAGCTAAAAGTATTATTTATTTAAATGGTTTCTGGTTGGTTTAGCAATAGTGATTTCAGAGCTGTCTCTTGTTGAAAAAAGATTTTTATTCCGTGAAAAAAAGTTCTCTTTGTAGGGATCCTTTCCATAATATTATCAGACACTTAGAATAATAATCTGAGCCTGTCAGTGAAAAAAACAGCAATTTAAGTGGACACAATTAACACTATTGCATTTTATTGTCATCAGTCACTTACACACAAAAACAAAGCATAATAGGGACCAGGTTGAAAAACCAAAGGATTGCTCTATTGCAAATGGAAATTCCACCAGATTTCACTCATTTAGGCTGGATATCCGTTACTTTGTGTTAGAATTTTAAACTCTGGTGGATTTCTGAGGACTATGGTTAACTGCTCCTCAGATCTCTGCAGGGTAAATCCAGACAACTAGCTAGCTTATCTGTCCAATCTGAGTTTTCTGTTGCACAACTCAAACAAGTTTTTAACGTATACATATTCCACCAAAACAGGTTCCTTTCAGACGCTATTTTACAGCGGCATCATTGCTCCGTCAGGTGCTTTGCTCCGCCCAGGACGATGTGATTGGTTTAAAGGAATGCTAATAAACCAGAGCAGGTTTTTTGCCCATCCCGGGAAGCTGTGTGAACTAGCCAGTTATGGGAGAAAACAGGTTGTTCAATGTAAAATCCAACATTAAGCAACCCCAGATAGCCAAAATGGCATGATCCTTGTTTCACAATGCCTCGAAACAGGCTCCTTTAATCAAAGCATCAGATATTCAACTATTTGGGGTCACCCCTAGTGTAATGTTTATTTCAACATGTTGTGTAGGAAGAGAGCTTTAACAGTGCAGTGCATTTATGGACTTACTCAAAGTGGTGGCAAATGTTAAGATAACTCTGCACTCTATATTTTAAATGCCCAAGTTGCTATTATTTTCAGTCTGAACCAGACTTTGAAAAAAACACATGGACAGCACTCCTGCTCTAATCAGCTTTGACTCATTTGAAGGGATTACAACTATGCCTGTTTATTCCTGAAAGGATTGTGCATCAAAATTCTCAGTCTGGCCGACATTGATGCCAGTATGACAGAGACAGGTGGGTGTGGAAGAGAACGTGTGTTTAATAAAGACTAAAGGGATAGATGATTTGAGAAAAAGCTACTACTAGTGTGTAAACCAGGGAAAATGTATCACTATGGGGATGGTGTGTTTCTACAAGAGACACTTACCCTAGTAACAAATTCCGATCTTGATTCATCCTGAAATAAGTAGGTCCACCGGTGTGACTAGTGGGAATGTCTTTCATCTGTATTAACTCAATCACCAGTATTAACAGTGTGTTCATTCAACTGAGGGTTGTTAGAAAAACAACGTATTTTTTCAATGTTCTAAGCACGAGTGGAATTATATTAACCTCCAGATTTCAAAGATAAATATCTTAAAACCTGAAGAAGAGACAAAAAACGCCAAGGGCTTTGGTGGAGCTTCAATGTGACAGGACGTGGTTAGGGTAAACAATAGTTAACCAAAGCCACAACCTTACCATAGCATTAACTCCAATGTTTTGTTAGCCTATACATAAATACATTTGGGAACCTCAGTCTATGGTTCCTCATTCATGCAAACCCTCTACCACCAACATCCAAATTCAGTAAAGGAATTCAACACTTGGACTGGAAAAAAACATTGCCAGTGAACCAAATCATAACCCTGACAGAGTGTCTGACTTCACAACATACTTGACAAAAGCGTTTACTATATACAGTGCCTTGCGAAAGTATTCGGCCCCCTTAAACTTTTCAACCTTTTGACACATTTCAGGCTTCAAACATAAAGCTATAACATTTTTATTTTTAGTGAAGAATCACCAACAAGTGGGACACAATTGTGAAGTGGAACGAAATCTATTGGACATTTTAAACTTTTTTTGCAAATAAAAACTGAAAAGTGGTGCTCGCAAAATTATTCGGCCCCTTTACTTTCAGTGCAGCAAACTCACTCCAGAAGTTCAGCAAGGATCTCTGAATGATCCAATGTTGTCCTAAATGACTGATGGTGATAAATAGAATCCACCTGTGTGTGATCAAGTCTCTGTATAAATGCACCTGCTCTGTGATAGTCTCAGGGTTCTGTTGAAAGCGCAGAGAGCATCATGAAGACCAAGGAACACACCAGGCAGGTCCGTAATACTGTTGTGGAGAAGTTTAAAGCCCGATTTGGATACAAAAAGATTTCCCAAGCTTTAAACATCCCAAGGAGCATTGTGCAAGCGATCATTTTGAAATAGAAGGAGTATCAGACCACTGCAAATCTACCAAGACCTGGCCGTCCCTGTAAACTTTCAGCTCAGACAAGGAGAAGACTGATCAGAGATGCAGCCAAGAGGCCCATGATCACTCTGGATGAACTGCAGAGAAATACAGCTGAGGTGGGAGAGTCTGTCCACAGGACAACAATCAGTCGTAATCTGCACAAATCTGGCCTTCATGGAAGAGTGGCAAGAAGAAAGCCATTTCTCAAAGATATCCATAAAAAGTCTCGTCTAAAGTTTGCCACAAGCCACCTGGGAGACACACCAAACATGTGGCAGAAGGTGCTCTGGTCAGATGAAACCAAAATCGAACTTTTTGGCCACAATGCAAAATAATATGTTTGACGTAAAAGCAACACAGCTCATCACCCTCAACACACCATCCCCACTGTCAAACAAGGTGGTGCAGCATCATGGTTTGGGCCTGCTTTTCTTCAGCAGGGACAGGGAAGATGGTTCAAATTGAGGGGAAGATGGATTCAGCCAAATACAGGACCATTCTGGATGAAAACCTGTTGGAGTCTGCAAAAGACCTGAAACTGGGACGGAGATTTATCTTCCAACAAGACAATGATCCCAAACGTACAGCAAAATCTACAAAGGAATGGTTCACAAATAAACGTATTCAGGTGTTAGAATGGCCAAGTCAAAGTCCAGACCTGAATCCAATCGAGAATCTGTGGAAAGAACTGAAAACTGCTGTTCACAAACGCTCTCCATCCAACCTCACTGAGCTCCAGCTGTTTTGCAAGGAAGAATGGGCAAGAATTTCAGTCTGTCGATGTGCAAAACTGATAGAGACATACCCCAAGCGACTTGCAGCTGTAATCACAGCAAAAGGTGGCTCTACAAAGTATTAACGCAAGGGGGCCCAATCATTTTGCATGCACCACTTTTCAGTTTTTTATTTGCTAAAAAATTTCAAATATCCAATAGATTTTGTTCCACTTCACAATTGTGTCCCACTTGTTGGTGATTCTTCACAAAAATAAAAAATGTATATCTTTATGTTTGAAGCCTGAAATGTGTCAAAAGGTTGAAAAGTTCAAGGGGGCCGAATACTTTCGCAAGGCACTGTATATAACTGTCTTTAAAGACTTTGTAGAGCATTACCTTTGTCAGATGATTCATTGGACTGTATGTGCTTTACAATAAAAACAGATCTCTCACTCAATAGGAAAATTGCCACAAGACATGGTTAGAGGGAAACAAGGTTGCATACAGTACTATTAATCTTGTGAGCTCCATGTGACAAACATGGGAGGCAGTATGGGATTATATGACAATGAACTGAGGCCTATTGTGAATGGGATCCACCATAGCATGCACTATAAACAACTTGGGTCCCCACAACGAGTTTAAAGTTTAAATCACACTACAGTAGCCAACTAGACCTGTAGAATACACAAACACACACACACAAACATAATCACAGGTCCATGGCCATTTGTTGGAGGGAGGGCAGATGAAGGATTTGCAACACTGGTCTTTTTTCAGTCTAACAATGCGCTGTCTGGTGACCATTTGTTTTCAAATTGAGGAAGCTGCTACAAGCCACCCACACTCCGACCGGAGACTAGACTAACATACATCTCTGGAACAATACCCAATTAAAGCGCAAGCTCCTCTCCATTTATTTTGTATTCTTTCAGCCAAAACCTCCCTTGTTTTCTCTTTTGACCCTTGTTTCTCTTCCTTTTGTCTTCTTTTTGTCCATCAACCCCCTGTTGTCCCCCTCTTTGTGTAAATCACCAACAAAGGAAGTATCTAGTTGCATTATAATTGGTTCCCAAGCACCCATTCCAAAACTATCAGTGTAGAAGTATTTCAACTTGGAAGACCAAGCAAAGTCTGATAAGTAGGAAGTATTACAGCCATTGTGCAAACATGATTAACGACATGCTTAGATGTGGTACTAAATATTTGGACGTGGGGTGCATGCCTGGGGCAGTTTTGAGACTCTTGAGATAATAAATAGAGCATGCCAGAAATACAGCTGCCACCGAATGGACAATTAGGTACAACAAGGCAAGGCGAAACAAGAAGGTAAATGAGAAAGAAACACTGAGGAGGGATTATTTGAGGATTCTTGGGTTAGTACAGTGTTACAATGTAGAGCTGTAATAATCCATTTGACACTTTTTATTTCTTAAAATGCTAAAACCTTTGCTGGATGGAGACATAAATGTTCTCCAGACAATACTCAAGTGGCTATGTGGAAACATTTGAGCATGCTGCTACAGAGAGTCTCCCATGAGAATGTGTCCCAGCTCCAATATCCAATGCTCTTACTTTATAAGCTATCCATGGGCAATTTTTAAAACTGTTACTATGTTTTTTATTGCTTAATTTTAGTTGTAAGGGTCAAGTACAGAGAAACATTGACAGTTGCAGAGACAGTTTTTGACGTACTGTTAGCGTAAATTAGCTCAAGCTAATTTTCAACACCTACCCCTTGATGGGTACAAATAGTTCAAATAAACATAAAATGGCATTACAGTCTAAAATCTTTAACAATTGTGTTACCATTTATTGACAGCTTTTGTTTCATTAATGCAGTTAAAACACAAATATATGAAAATGGAGACAAACAGGTTGTGTTTATAGTTTCTGATTCAGGCCTAGAATAGTACAGGCCACAGTTACACCAGTTAGGGATAGGGAACCTGATTCTAGACCTGTGAATTGTTGCAAACATCTACGATTTCTTCAGTACTTCAAATAGGTCTGGAGTTGTACTCATTGATGGCTGTTTACCCAGTCAACGAAAAACAGAGTCAGTTACTGCATTTCCACTTATCTACTTTTTACGCTCAATTTCTATATAAGGAAACCAGAGTGAAAATGCTTGTAATTCAATAATGCGCTTACCTAAGCTGGAGAAGTTGGTGAGTCATCAAACGCAAAATGCAACATAGTACAATGGAAACAGACTTAATAAATAATTACTTGCATAAAGCCTGTGACTGAAATGTCCACTGCTTCAGCTCCACTAGAGAGACAAAGCATTGTGCCTGCATGCAACACATTCTCAGGTTTGTAAGAAAAATGTATGCGCAACAATATGTGTGACATCGTATGAAATTACAGCGACAGCCGACAAAGTTTAGCTGACCTGTCACAACTGTTAAATAAAACTTACAAAAAGTGACTGTGAGCCAGGTACCGGTTACCATGAGATGACGGTTGTGACAGCGCTGGATACACTTAAGTTTAACTGACAAAATGAAGGTGAGTCGGGTACCCGTGACCATGACAATGTCGTTACAGTTAAGTTTAGTCAACAAAAGTTAACTGTCATGCGGCGACAACAGTTAAGTTTGGGCACAAAAATGACTAGTTAAGATTAGAACAAAGCTTGCAGTTTGGGTTGGAACACCGGCCCCCTTAAGTAGTACTCCCAGGACATGAACACCATTGTAAAATTCTACATACAACTCAGTTGGTCAACAAACCCTATTTTAAACATCTTTAGAGAATCAGGTTTTAGATCCATCCGTCCATCATCATCGCCCTGGTTGCGTCGCGGCAGTCCAGCAGAGGGCCCCAAACTTTCCTTTCCTGAGTCACATTAACCAGCTCTGACTGGGGGATCCTGGTGCGTTCCCAGGCCAGGGCGGAGATATAATCCCTCCACCTAGTCCTGGGTCTTCCTTGAGGCCTCCTCCCAGCTGGACGTGCCTGGAATACCTGCCTAGAGAGACGCCAAGAGGGCATCCTTACCAGATGCCCAAACCACCCCAATTGCAACCCTTCCCCACAACAACTATGCCTTGATATCCTGTCCAGTAATATCACAAATAGGATTAAAAGGTCTGTTCAGAGTCTTCCTCCACCCCAACTCACCACCAGATAGTGATCGGTTGACAGCTCCGCCCCTCACTTCACCCAAGGATTTAGATATCTGTTGTAGGGATGTAACAATTACCGGTGTAATGGTAAACCAAAGCAGAAATGTTGACGGTAACAATTAGCCTTTTCATTTAAAATATCCTTATTATTGAGGGAAAGTAAAACCCTTCCCAGCTTCGTCCGAGGCTCCTGAAGTTGCAGCCCAGGCGCATTGGGCTCAGCCGGGAAAAGTGGACAGAATGTAGTAGTGGACTGTTGTCTTTATCTTTTTTCATTTCTTTGTTGAAGTGATGTGTGTAGCCCAGAAGGGAAGTTAAAACTATATTGTAGCTTGTTACACTGTCATGGTTTTTACTGCCTCGTTATCGTCAATAAGTGTTTTGCTACAATGCGGAAGTTTAGCCCATGTTACGACGTCACATTTATATGGAGAGAGCGAGAGAGATACATCATCGCCTTGATAATATTGCTGTTGCCGTGTTTTGTATTGCATAGATGATAGACGGGCTGATTGTTTAATATTACTTGTGCAGCCACGTGTTGATATTCAGGTTGTGTTAGGGCAATTTGCTAGCAATGTGCAATAGACAGTAAACAGACTAACCTGTGGAGCCACATGCTTAGCTATTATTGCTTCGTTATGGATTTGTGTGCTGTAATAGATTTGGCTTATTTGTGTTACTGAGCAATATGTTACATTTATGTTAATTATTACAGAGAAATCAATGTAATTCTTAGTATTGTTTCTCTATATGCTGTTGGCTATACTATTTAGTTTTGGTAATTTAATGTTTATCAAAGTGCATTTTGATTTGCGTATATATCAGAACCACATCGAACTTCACATGTAACATGAAATACAACTTCTTAGTTAACTTCATGTTGTTGCTGTTCAGTTGTAAATAAATCTTCCTGCATCTCAAAGGCAGACAACTCTGGTTCAAGTTCTTACCACCAACTACAGCGAGCCAGTGTTTCAGTAGCCAGTTTTCAATAGTTTTTACAAGCCTATTGCCTGTATTTTTGTAATATAATAAACACTGTTACACTTTCTGAAACTATTAAAAATACTGTGATAATACCAAAAACAGTGATAATTTTGGTCACTATAAACGTGAGGTTATATTTTCATACTACTACATCCATGTAGTAATACCCTGTAGTAATGCCATTTTTAAGGCTTGTCAAAATGTACATGAAGCAATTGAAATGTCTGACATTAGTACTAAGAACCTCTCCAGTCCCTTCTTATTCAGCTCTGCAAAACGTATGCTGAAATGTTATTTTACAAATAAGATGTGCTTTGGGTGGTTGACATAGGACAGTTATGGCATGTGGCAATGGATCCTCATCAGGTGAGGGAAATCAACTTGCCAGTCTCCCGCCGACTTCATGCCAACTGTGCTAGCCAGCTGGCTGGTGGAGTTTTTAAAATATAGACAGATCAGAGTAAACAGAAGAAATAGGTGGAGAAAAAGAGCTCAAGCTAGTCAGACCTTCTCTGAGGCCATCTCATGATTATGAGCCGTTCATCTGGATAGTGAAATCTACTCACCAGTTTCCTGCTGACTCTGCTAGCCTGGCCCGGTCAAAGTTTTCAAACGTAAACTTCCGAGAAAACAGAGGAAAAGGTGAAAACGGCTATCTGCTATGTCCTATGCCTACGATCCTGACTACGTGGAAAAGAAAGCCCATCCCAAAAACTAAATCCATTAAATAATTCTCTTGTGACTGAATTGTTTTATGTCCAAAATGTCAGGAGCCAAGCCAGCTTTCATACACAACACTGTAAAATGTGAAGGGTGATTGATGCGCTATCAATTGAGGTGGGCCTATGGAGCCATATAGAGGCAATTACCAATTACCACTCTAAGATTTTAATTGAAAAAGTTTCGAGCTAAGTAAGAAATTGTCCTCGGGCAGAAAGCCAATCAATGAGTACTCTTTTCTACAGCAGTATTTACAGCAGCACTAACGTAGCTAATTACATTGGATACATATGAGCGGTAAGATTGACATCTGAGCGTAAGGTTTATCTAAACCATATGGCTCAAAGAAGATAGTATTGGAGCTGCTGCTACAAGCATGGAAAGCTTAACACAAAGTCTGACAGAATGAATGAATGTGATAGAAAAGTCAGTAGTTTCATGTATGTACACACAGAGTTCTTTCATTTTTCTGTTAAAGATATTTCATGAAAGAAGAAGTTACTTTCTCTTTGTCTCCTTTTTTCTTCTTCTATTTAAATGGCTTTGACAGAGGCTGTCTGTAGCTTCATTACAGCTTAATGCCATAGGTAGACTGGGCCATTCCTACTAATTAATTAGTTTATGGTAGAGCTGGGAAATAAAGGGACATTGTGCTGCACAATCTGTTCACTCGTGACCTCTTGTACCTGCCTGGGTACCTGGCAAGAACATGAATCTTCCCCAAGAATGAGTGATCGAAAGACTCAAATAAAAACACTGGATAGCGTGACATGAAGAGACAAAGAGAGAAGACAGAGAAGAAGTAAGAGACAGATCTTAATGAGGAAAATGAGAGGGTTGCGAGATACAGTGCTTGCTGCTGATGAAAGAGGAGATTAAGAGGTGATGGAAGGAGAGGGAACAAGGTTAGGAGAGAGTGGTAGTGCTTAAGGGAGAAGAAGAACAAAAAAAGGAGGTGGTGGTGTAGGCGGTGGAAGGACATGAGAGAAAGTGACGATGAGGTGTGTTTTTTTTTTTTTTTTAAAGGCAAAAGTTTTCAAAGTTTAAAGAGACGGTGAGAGTTGGGGAAAAGATGTCTGCAAAACACCCCCAGGTTGGAATAAAGAGACAGTTTGGGAGGCTGAATCATAGAGCTGCTATACATAATCAGTAGAATGGCCATTGCAGATTGAGTGTGAATGTGAAGTGTGGGATGAGGTAAGAGTGAAGTTAGTTTTTTTTAGATCATATTGAGAGTGGCTTCCTCCTCCTCCTCTCACAGAATGGGTGACATACTTTTACAGTCGAAGTCTCGCCATTTCTGGTTATTATGTTTCTTACATAATTATATTACTCACATTATTGTGTTAACTATTGTGTCAATCTGTGAAATGAAAGCAGAGCACAACAAGAGCGTGAGGAGAACATGGAGCCAGAGCAAAGTGAAGCAAAATTAGGAACATTGATAGAACTAAAATGAATGTGGTACGGGTTAAAACGTCAAAATGGTGTGTTTTAATATTGGGGTAGCACAGCTGCTAAAATCTGGGTCTGAAATTATATAATGTAAATAGATTGTAACAAGTCTACAATATATTAAAATTTCTTGACCAGACATTATAATCATTTGACTACATACTGCGACCCCACACTCATCATGAGTTTATGTCAAAAAGATAACACACATATACACACACACACATGCACGTCCCAAAGCATTTACAAGTCATCATGAGTTTGCATCAAAAAAGATAACATATATACACACACACACACACACACATATTATATAGTATATATACACACACTTTTTATGCACAACCAAAAGTCGGATAAAGACTAATTTTTATACTAATTTAAAAATGAATAAGAATATGTTTGACCCAGCTGGCCTGACACTGCTGACAGTTTGTGCACTTATAGTTGTAAATTGCAGGCAACCCTTTCCCCTCTTCTCTCCCAACTCGTAAAATATTGCTTCTTGATCAGTGGCTCTGAGGGTGGGTTACCGAAGCAAAAAAAAAAAAATCACACTTTACCTTCTTTATAAAACGCACTGGGCATAGCGCCAGCTTTAACGCAGTGCTGTAAAATTACATTAAAAGCAACAACAGTAATGAGTAATATCAAAAACTGAAAGGGCCGGGTGATTGGGTGGTGGATGGGTCAAACAACACAGGACTTTCACCCAAGAGAACGGGGTTCATGTCCCGTTCTTGTCCCGCATGTCACTGAATTGTACATTTTGTAACCCCACACCCAATCTTTTCCTAAAGTTAACTTTCCCGCTCTTGTACTGCATATCAGTTAAACATACTTTTCAACAATGAGCATCAAATAGTGACACCAAGAGTCCCGACCCTGAGGGTACTGTCAAAGTAAATGGACTGTTCTGATAGTTTGTGCAGAAATTCTTTGGTTATGCTAACCAATTGATGCACATTTGAAGACGGCTTATTTTAAATGGCAACAGCGCAGGTGGACAGTCCTGCCGTCAGCATGCCAGTTGCACGCTCCCTCAAAACCTGCGACATCTGTGGCATTGTGCTGTGTGATACAACTTGCACATTTTTTAGAGTGGCCTTCTATTGTGGCCAGCCTAAGACACACCTGTGCAGTAATCATGCTGTCTAATCAGCATTTTGATAAGCCACACCTGTGAGGTGGATGGATTTTCTCAGCAAAGGAGAAGTGCTCACTAACACCGATTTAGACAGATTTGTGACTAATATTTGAGAGAAATAAGCCTTTTGTGTACATAGAAAAAGTCTTAGATCTTTTGAGTTCAGCTTGCAAAAAATGTGGGTAAAAAGAAGAGTTTCAATTATAATTTTGTTCAGTGTATGTTACATGTTACATTTCCACTGTTTAGAAACTAAGTCCACTCCATTTTTCCTTTTCAGTTTTTCCATTTCAACACGACCGCGTTGCATTGTGGTATACAGGAGTAAAATGTAGGGTACATTGCATGTTATGTACCACAAAGAATTTGAACAACACTACAAAATGGTGAACACACTATATAATGCACTATTTCCTTGATAGGGAACAGTTTCAAACACAGCTACTGTACATCCGTGGTGAGTTGTAGTGATGTTAGCGGTCACAGTAGTGCTATCAGCTAGCAGCAGCAGTACTACTTACCCTCTGTATGTCTGAAGTGAGTTGCAGCAGGGTTGGAGAAGCTGTAGCTCGTAGTGTCTCGGTCCCTCTAACTGGAGAGTTCAGACTGACATAGGCCACTGCACTACTCTGCAGGACAACACTGTTATCCTAAAGGGAGCACACAGACACACACACACACAGACACACACACACACACGTTATCATCATCACTCCCAATAATATTCAGTATAATTCTTGTCATCACACTTGTCGCATTATTATCATTATCTAAAGTCCACAGAAAGAGTCCTTTCCCATATTTAGGATTATGTTATTGTCCTTGGCAATCGTTTTTTGACTTCTGCTGTAATGTAATTTAATCTTCATCTTTCAATGTAATCCAATTAAGACCTACATTTTAATCTAATTTCACAGTTTATTGAAGTATACATAAGAATCCAACACATTTTTGTTGTGAGCCACATGTTTTTATTCTACTCATCTAAAGTCATAGTCAGACAAAACTGTAACTGAGTTATGTGGGAATAAGAATAATGAATAAGTGTACATAAATTAGACCTGCTAAATAAAAACAACATTGTCTGACTGCAGATGTGGCGGGTTGTTCTATTTTTGTGGCAGCAATCCTATCTTGAGAGAATAGAGAAGGAACACCCACTGTTTTGACTGGCTTTCTCTATGTTATTTGTTAGGTGTGGCCATTTCCACTTACATTTAAAAAAATGACATATAAAATTCAGTCAATATTCATTGAGCCAGTCTTAATATGTGTCAGTACAAGCTTATCTTATCTTTGTCATAGTTTCAAAAGTTGCAGGACCCAAACTCAGAAGAAGACACAAGAAGGTAGCAGTTTCAATTAATTAATAAGGAAAAAGTATAGGGGAGGGATCACAAGTGACCAAATCAGACGCTTCAGAAGAAAGGACGTCTTATACCTCTAAAACACATTTCCTCCTTTCCTCTCTCCTCCCATGATTCCCTCGCGTCTCTCCCGTGTCTCCTCAGGGGGAGGGACTAAGACACGAGAAAGGGAGGCAAGTGGAGGAGCCGGAGCGTGATTTAAGGGACATGAGAAGAAGCTCAAGTATGACAACAAACTGACACCAGACAAAGTGAGCACACAGACTGAATGCACAAGGAACAAGGATTGTAACGAGAGACAGGTGATCTGAGGGCTGATGCACTGGTAAAACACATCACGGCGGGGCCGAGAATTGTAAAGGCGAGAAAACACACAAGACAGGAAGTCAAACAAGACGTGATACATGGGAAGTGAACCTACCAAAATAAAACAGGAAACTAAATAAAACCCAGCATCATGACTATCTTCATGTTTAGTATTTGGCTGCTAGCTGACTAACTTCTGAAAAGACCCAGCAGTAGCATATGCTGGAGAAAGAAGAAGTTTTCTTCTGAACAAATGAAAAGGTTTCGCTGTCTATGGTGATCCTTATATAGCCACAACCTTTGACCCCTACGGTGACATTTAATAAAACAGATGTTCTAGTGCTTGCTGACCTTTCCCCACTCATAGGACCCGATGTTCCCCAGGGCTGAGCCGCCCCATGAGCAAAACACAGTGGTACGGTCTGGAATCCATCCTCGTTTGGTCTGCTCTGTCAGTGCCGCGATGAGCTGATTCATGATGGCTGAAGCCCCGCCTCCCTGGTCGCTGTCATGACGACTGCCAACCAGCACATAGCGATCTGGAGAAAGATAAAAAGAGAAGAAAAGGGAAGATTAATTCATGCATTTATTTCTTTGGTTGTAGGTAATTGTATTGCTATTGTGCCATGTATGTATTAGATATGTGTATTTAGGCCATTTATTTCCACATTTGATGAAACAAAACTACAGTTACAAGCATAAGAAGCTGGTATTGCTGAGCAGTCAAGTGGGTTCTAGTTTGAAGTTGTAGTCAAAGCCGATGTAGTCCTGCCGTCCCATGAAAAGTTCAAGGGATGCTTTAAATGACGCACCGGCTAGTCCAAGCAATGTTTAACCAAAAACATTGCATACAAAAAAAGGAATGTTACAAAATTTCCTTTTATACATGTATTTACCATTTTATTAACATATTACGCTACTTTTGTGAACCCAAGACTATTATAAACTCATTTCAAGCACCAAAACAATTGAGTGTAGGTTTGTTTTCACAAGAGATTGGAGAAATATTTCTGTTTTAGGGCAAAATTATCTCTTTATACATTGCTCCGGAACAATGTTGTACAGAAAGCAGAGTTTGTTCTGAACATTTTAACATGAAACACATTGGAATCAGGTTATGTCTAAAAATGCGTAATGGTCCAAGAGGCTTTTTTTTTTTTAGAGCACATGGACTTGCATATGTGTAAGAAATGTCAAGTCATTTACAGTCATTTACGACTTACAGTGTGAGTGGCGTTGCCTTTCAAAAACCACTTTTTATCATTAATTACAGCCCCACCATGTGGCCAATTGTGCTTACATTTCTTGAAACCTAATGCACATCACTTCCAGTCGTTGGGCCAATTGTCGTGTTTCTGCCTCATTGCAGCTCACGGCGATTTGAGACAAACTGGAGCAAAAACATTAAGGTTCTACCCTTTTGTGGTTTAACCCCTAAGTAAACCTACAGCCTCCCACTACGTATTCTCCTACAACTATAGACTGGTGACTTTACCTTCTCAGCCTCGTTGGAACCTCACCGTGGAAGCTACCCCCTGCTTGGTCAACATAAAGTGAGCTAGACCGAGACACCATTTTAACAAACTACACACAAAAGAAAAAAATATTTAATTAAGATTCCCCTGTTACTGTTCACTGGCAAAATTTACCTAAACACTTACACACCCATGAGTGCAACAGCTTATGATAATGTGATACACTGCAGAACAGTCTTACCCATCTTCAACTTTACTTGTGTCCCCCAATATTAAAAATATATACTATATACAGTACACAACATCAGCATCCATTACATCACCAACCCCTTTTATCAACGTTTCTGACATCCTCAACACACAGTCAACAGACTAGAATATACAGTATAAACAACCGAGACAAAATGAGGTAGCCAAGAGATCAAAGAAGACTTCTTTCCTGAGCTCTATTCAAGAAGGAAATGGCTGCAGTAATAAAAGAGTACTTGTAACTCTTACTCCTTACAGATAGACATCTTAGACGGGAGCCAGACGGCAAGGACTGAATTCGGGAATAAGGAGAGGGAACTGTCGGAGCGAAAAGCATTACCTTTCCTGACTATCTGTGTGATAAGAGTCATGAGGGAGTTGTCTACATGAAACTTGGACAGTTTCCTCAGGCAATACAGACGCTGCTGGCCTTTTTTGCATAACGCTTCAGGGTGGAAAGTAAATTTGAGCTTGTTATCCACTATGGTCCCAAGATATTTATAGGTTTCAGCAGAGTCTACATTCTGTCCCTTGATAATGGTATTTTGGTTGTTAGTGGGTTTGTGTCTAAAATCAATACATGTCCTTAGTTTTCTGAACATTAGGTGTAGGAATGCATTGTCACACAAATCTACAAATTCATTAACTACAAGACCATGGCTGTTTTCACTGTCATGTCGGAGGCTGACTATCACAGAGTCATCAGCAAACTTTAAAATCGAGCTGTTTTCGGAAGTCGTCGATATGAGGAATATAGAAGAGAGGGGAAAGGACATATCCCTGGGGTGACAGAGTGGATGATATCAATTCCCCACTCTCTGAGTGCTGGATGTTAAAAAGTCAAGAATCCAGCCTACAGTGTTAAAATCTAAGCTAAAATTATTGATAAGTTTATCAATTAGAATGTGGAGCTGGATTGTGTTAAAAGCTGACAAAAAGTCAACAATTAGTAGCTTGCCATGGTTTTTGTTTCCTTCAAGATGTTTTAAAACAGGGTTTAATAAGGTTGCAGTGGCATCTTCCACTCCCCGGCCAGCTCTATATGTGAACTGAAGAAGGTCAAGTACATGTGCAGTCTTGGTAAGGATATCTCTTTTTATCAGTTTTTTGAAGGACTTCCTTACAAGAGAAGTCAGGGCCACAGGGCCGAAATCATTAAGATAATTGTTTTTGCCCACGGGGATAACTATTGACTGCGTCCAACTCTTTGGCACCCTCTGTAGGTTAAGTGACAACTGGAAGACATGGTGAAAGACAGGGGCTAATTGTTCTGCACAGCAGGAAAGAAGTCAACCACTTATACAATCAGGACCTAGGCTTTCAGAGTGTTTGGAAGATTTTCACCATTAAAATCAGGCAATCAAACCTGCGATAAAACTTATTAAAATCCTGTGCCAATTGACTGTCAGAATTAAAACCATCAAGATACACCTTATTTTTGCCTTGATTTCTTAACCTACAACAGTTTTTAAACCCCAGCCTATTGTTAGCAAGTTCTCTTTCCAACTTATCCTTTAATTCTGTTTCACACAGCCTATTTCACTCCTGATTTGTTTTTTTTAGCATTCTCAGCTCTGTAAGGTTGCCCTCTCGAAATGGCCTTTTATTCAAATTTAACAGGGTTTTCAGAGATTTCGACACACATGCTGTTAGGAAATACCTTCACAGTCTTTTTTTAAATCACACTGTTTTGACAGAATATAACATAGCTGCTGATGACGTCTGTCATCTCATAAATGTCACTGCAAGAGTCGTTAAACGTGGCTGTTGAAATTCAGGTTTGAGTCCATGACTACAAAATGGCTTTGTCTGTTGTTTTTAACAATGTCGTTTGAAGCTGATCGCTGACTTTTAATAGTTCCTCTTTTGCTCCAAAAACAAACACCTTTTCTTCATTCAATTTAAGAATGTTCTGGTACATCCAGTTGTTAATTTGTTCAATGCATATACTCGGTTGTTGTATTGGACTATAGTCCCCTGGTGATAAGGTTATGTAAATATGTATTTATTGTACTTATTTTGTTGTTTTCCATAACCTGAGCCAGTGGAAGCATGTAAATGTTAAACAGAAAAGGGCCCAGAACGGAGCCTTGGGGAACTCTGCACGTCATATTTATATACTCAGATGCATAATTACCTATAAAGACAAAGTAGCCCCTATTCATTACATAGGATTCAAACCAGTTAAGTACTGAGCCAGAAAGTCCAACCCAGTTTTTTAATCAGTCTAATAATATGTCATAGTCGACAGTATGAAATGCAGCACTGAGATCAAGTTATACTAAAACTTAGATTTTCCACTATCTGTGTTTAAGTGGATGTCATTAAAGACTTTAACCAGAGCAGTCTCAGTGTTGTCGTGTGGTTGAAAAGCCCGACTAAAAGGCATCAAAACTGTTGTTTAGTGACAAAAAAAGGTTGAGTTGTTGAAAAAACACTTTTTCAATGATTTTACTTAAAAACGGAGGGTTGCCTATAGTTGTCAAATAGTGAGGTATTAAGATTGTTCTTTTTTTAAGAGTGGCTTAATGACTGCCATTTCAGGGCCTGTGGGAAGATACCTGAGAGAAGAGAGAGAGATGTTTACAATCTGTTGAAGATCAGAAGCCAAACAATTTGAAACATTTTTGAAAACACCTGTTGGTAGAATATCAAGGCAACAGGAGGAGGTTTTCAGATGTTGCATATTGTCCTCCAGATTTTTATGGTTGATCGTATGCAATTGTGTCATATTGGAATTAGATTTGCCTGGACACTGTGACAACAGATATCCTGTACTTGAAATGGAGGCACTGACTGTTTTGTCTAACTTTCTAATGTTCTGAATGAGTCAAAGTCCTTGCAGGCCTTGGCAGATAAAAGTTGAGATGCTACTGGTACTGGAGGGTTTGTTAAAAGGTGCTAGGCATCCCTGTAAACTCAGGGAAGAATCCTCAGTCCTGGTGCTGATCTATCTTGTGATGATATTACTCCTCCTGAGGGCAGAATGATATACTGGTATGAGCTGAACACAACTGTGATCACAGTTACAGGGACTTGAATGCTCCTTTGAAAGAACCATAACACATGTCAAGAATCTTGTTATGCCTGGTAAAGCAGGTGATGTATTGGTTGAACGTCTGGTGAGTTTTTTTCAATGAACAGTGATTGAAGTCACCTAGCACAAGCATGAGCACATCTGGAGATATGGATTGCAGCTTCTGGGTTACCTTATGTACAGACTCCAAAGCTTATTATAGCCTAACTCTACTAACCAATACAGACTACTAGTAGCTAGGAGATGTTCTTTAAGTACTACTTTGAATTGAGATTTTCTTTTTTCTTGAATGACATGACTGGTCATGCATTAATTGGAATGCAATGCCTGGGCATTGCATTCCAATTAATCATGGCTCTTTATACTACAATGTTTTCCCTTTGTTTGTTATAGGTAATGTAAATCTGCCCTTCGTGGCATGCCTAGTGCTGTAGTCATGTTTATCAGAACTAAGACCAGATGCTGATAAAACACCATCGGCTATTTTGTCACTAAAATATTTCTAGTAAAGTTGAGCATTAGGTTGTTAATCTATTCCTTACACTTAACCAGGATAGGCATGCATGCATGGCACCAACGCTAGATCTGAATGGGCATTTTAGTAAACAGCGTGCATACTTATTTGAGCAATTTACAATTTTATATAGTTGATGTGGCAGCACCTGACCAATCCCCTGAACAGTAGTCGAAAATGGATAGGACAATTGTTTTAATGACGTTTCCCATTACATTTTTATGAAAAAAATTGGAACATAAGAGAGACCTCTGCCCATTTATTCCAACACCCCATCAATATGTTGAGACCAGAATAATTTACTATCCACTGTGAACCAAGAAGCTCGGTCATTTGTACCTGTTCAACTGCCATACCTTCAACATATACATTCATTTAGATTCATTAAACAACATATTTCTTGTTCCAAATTAAATGCTTGTGGTTTTAGCTACATTAAGAAGTAGTTGGCTATTTGTAACCCATTCCAATGCCGACTGCAATTCCTCATTCAAAACACTAGTAAGCCTCTTATCTGTGGATGCCACCATGTGTTGAGTCACCAGCATACATCACTATTTTTGTATTTTTTAAGGTTAATGGTATTCATTGGTAAATATGGAATATAGCAATGGCCAAATGGCAAATTATCTGTACCACAATAATAAAAAACAGTGAATGTTGGGAAACATTCACTTCTGAAATGGATTGAGGAAATATGTCTTCAACAAGTACATCATTTCAATAATATCTAAATTCATCATTATTCATTTTTTTTTTTCTTCAGTAATAATGCATTAAGAACGGATTCCGATGTTAATTTAAAATGTGAATTCAATGAGAAGTGTAAGGTGTATGTGCTCCTACACTGTAACAAATTGCTGTAAAAATACTGGATATTTTGCACAGTAATGTACCGTTTTCCATTAATACAGTTGAATACTGTAATTCTGATGTCTTTGAGGAAAAAAATATTAACGGCAAGCTCCTGTAAATCTTACGGTTAAAAGCAGTATTTATTATTGTTTACAGCAAGCTACCTATAATCTTACGGTTAATACAGTATTTTATTTTATTTTTCAGTTAACTTTAAATCAGACTCGGTCCGATTTATAGTCATCTGAGCAAAATCAAAAATTAAATTAAATTAAAAATAGGCCTACACATCAGTGTTTTTATTTGTGATTGAGGACAGGATAACAAGAAGTTGAAGAATTTGTTTTCATCCGGACTCTTAAACTGACCGCATCAACTGGATGGAGCACATGTTCACCAGCTGCTTTCTTCACTGCTCTCTCTTCAACCTCAGCCCTTCCTCATGCATCCTGTCTCCGGGCTTCTTAACAAGGTAAATATAATCTTGCAAAAGTCATCATAATGCTAATGTGATTTTGTGTTGGATTACCATTTTATTGACTTTTTTTACCAAAAGATTTGAGTCAAAGTACGTGCCGCACGCTAGCATACGTTAGGCCTACTCTCATTTAGCAACTAGCTATGGGGACAAAAGTTGAGCTTTCTGTTGAAGCGCATTACTGACATTAACATAAACTGGCTTTAATATCTTATTTGTTGTGAGATCTAACTATGGTGGGTTACAAGGTTCTATTTTACCATTTTTTTACTTTTTCAAGTGAAATGGGCATGGGAGTTTATAGGGATTAGCTTGTTATGCAGGTTAATGCAAAAAGCTAAAGTAGCTTCAAATATGCACTAATGCACATGCAGTAGCTAAAAGTTAGTTGATTATTTGTTGTTGTAATGATTAATTTTTCTTGAAGAGTATTTTTAAGATTATTTTGCTGTGAAGGCCTGTAGTGAAAACATGATAACTTGCAACATATGTGGTAAAACCAGAAGAATACATTTGCACATGCAGGCATATGCAGACTCAGCTGGTGTAAGGTTTCTTAGCAATATTTATTGGTCTACAATGACTTTACATGCAATTCCTTTCTTAATTTGGATACGTTGTCCATGTTCTACAGATTGTCTGCCCAGCAGCCGATGTTGAGCCTGACCCTCCCACCACGTCCACGACTGATTCTACTGGGTAAGTGTCATAAAAGCATGTCGTGGAGTAGAGAACAAAGTCCGTCTGTCTCTATGTTTTCTCCATTTGTCTGATTCTCTTTCTGTATCCGTTTCCTAAACTTAAGTTGTATCATTGTCTGTCATGTTTGTATTTGTCTCATCGTTCTTTTTCTATCTCAAATTGTGGACACTCATTGACCGAAAACACCAGTTAACAAAAAAACAAAACTCTAAAGTGGTGGCTTTTTTCTGTGAACTTCAAATCCTCATAAAAGGCCCTTATACCCATATTTCTGTTGTCTGCATCAGTTGCTGGTGAGTGTCACATTGGAACATTGGATGATCAGCATCGGAAGCCAGGTCATTTGTGAAGGCATCTATAAAACCTCACCAACACCATCACAGGCTTGCTACTTGCTATGTGTTCAATCTACTATACCCAGAAGAAGCTGCAAGACACTGGAGTTTGGTTCAAAGGTAAGTTTTGTTTGATATTTACCCCTCTCCAAGCTCTGATCCGAAATATTGAAGTGTCATTTTTTATAAGCCATGCTGGTGTATTAACTTTTAAAGTAGTTGTACCTATCTCCTGCTCATAAACGTACCCTGCTTCCTTTGGCACCCATCTTAATTAAGGAATGGGCTGTTCAGACTGCCATGTCACTCTCTGTGGTGCTATCATTGAGCAATGTGTCCTTTCCCAAATATACTGTAACAGTGTTTCCTATGCCACCCTCAAATCAAAGTGTAATAAATACTGTAATAATGACAACAGCTGATCGTTGTAATCATGAATCAGGATTGTTTTGTTTCTCATAATAATTAATCAAAATGAGATCATTCTTTCATAATTATGAGACAAGGTCATTATCAGAAATACATCTTAATTTTTTATTCAATTAATGTTATAGGGTTCCATATTAAATGCAAATGATCTTTACTTACCATACCTAATATCTTATATACTTTCTCTATTACATTTTAGGCGTCTCATTGGGATTTATCCTGAGAGGGAAGAAAGACCAGCCACGGGGAGGTGGTGGAAAGGGAAGACGGGGAAGCTGGTCCACAAAAAGCAACAACGGTGAATCACCATGTGACCACGCTACTAAACAATGTGATGGGACTTTATTTAGACCAGCATAGGTCAGTCCATCTGTCTCAGATGTCCATGGTCATGTTTTAACCCCCATTGTTGAGAGCCAGTTTAATTTTTATTG
>NW_022604196.1:0-38487 GCF_008692095.1 Etheostoma spectabile | reverse complement strand
AGTGTGGCAGTCAAAATCAGATTCTTTCAGTTATCCAATGTTAAGGTAACAAAGTGTTCGGTTGTTATTTTCACAATTATGGTAAAACACTGTGTACTGTTTTAATCAACAAAGTGACACTTTTATGACACTGTCCAGTGATATGAGAAACTCTCTGGTTGTGTGTGTGCTTGATCACGCTCTACCGCACATTTTAAGAAATCATCTCTCACTCAGGGGGTAAAAAACACTTGAATGGTATCAAACATCCGGACATCTCGTCTGGAGCTCTGACTGAAAGAGCGTGAACCATACGGTTGACCCTAAACGTAGAAAACTCTCTCCGGTATGCATCAAATATACGTTTCCTTATGAACTTAAATGACGTTGATTCTTAGATTGACATATAGTTTTGTTCCGTAGAATCCTATACAATTATTGGAGGGAAAATAAACCAAACGCAGGTATAAATGTGTCACCCGCCGTGTGAACGTTTCAGAGAGAGACAGACACCGGCTCAAATCAACTCAACTCTAGCAAAACCACGCAACCATGGACAGAGGTAATAATTTAATTTATTTTTAACAAGTTTTTATGTCTCCTATTATTGTCTAAACGTTGGACTGTGCTTTTTTTTTAATCAGAATTATTCATATTTTACTAACAGCTGTGGATTTGGGAGTGATCGATCTTACAAGGCAATCTGGTACGTCTTTTTTTTTTTTTATTATTTAAAAACTCACACATCAAAAATCGAACATATTGAAGGTTACCAAAATATATATACTTACAGATTTGCTGACGGATGCTACAAGGAATCTTTGGAAGAAATCAGGATGCCAAAAGCGATCCAAAACGAGCGGCAAGCGTCGTATGAAGACAAGGCATCTATCCACTCCGTGTTTAAAGAACCCGTCGAAAGCAACACAAACCGGGGTAAAAATCGAGAGCCCTCGGGGACCTCCGGCACAAGGATCTGACGCGTTCATATCAGGTACTTTTTAAGATTTTGAATGTAATACACTCTCAGAGCCTCCGTCGGAGGAACTATCACTTACCGCGTCTGTGTTCAAATGAAATCATAGTGTTTGGTGTTTGGTCGCAGTGCTATGACGACGTTGACGTAGCAGGCTCTCATTGGTTCTTATTGTTCTCGAGGTTGCCACACAACGAAATGCCTCATTACTGCCCCACATGGGCCGGAGGGGTGCTCAAAGGTTGATAGTTGAAAAAGATTATAAGATTATTATAATGAATGTATAACATAAATATGTAAATGATTAAATGGCTAAACATTGTAAATACAATTTTAGTAAATATTTTATTCATTTACCCATTTTTAGGGTAAATTCAGAATCTGAAACAAAAACGTTATGTCTAACTAAAATGATATTAACGAATTATAATGCTAACATTTTCTTTTATTATAATCGACAGACTCTCCGCCAACGGTCTCAACACCAGTGAGGACGGTGCCCCCGTTTCGAGTATACCCACTGACCCCCATCAGACAGCAAGCAGCACTGGTAAAACCTATATTTTTCTCTCCTCCCAGAAGACAGGAACTTCAAACTTCCTCTTCTGCGAGGTTTACCACACCCAACATTAAGAGGGGTCCTTCCAGACCCACTAAACAGCGAAAACGTGTCAAATCAGAGATCGTACGTCAACTTTTCGAGGATTCAATCGACTGTTCACCAGAGGGGATTGTAGAGAGTAGAGCAAGACTGCAGAGAGGGATTCAGCAGTTAGAAACACACCGGATGGTTGTCCAGCTGATGCAATCTATAATTGCATCATTCACAACCATTTGCGAAAAAATGTTGTAATATTTTACACATGTAAATGATTTTTTTTCATTTTGTTTTTATTTGTTTTGTTATGTTTTTGTTTTTTAAAGATGGATAGTGATTCTGATTCTTTACCTAGTTCAGCCTTATCCCAAGTCCCTCTTGACATTGTGTTAGCTGTAGAACAGTTACGTCATAATCCTTCAACTTCTTCTATTCCTTCGCTCTTATCCCAAGTCTCTCTCGATTTACAAATAGCCGTAGAGCAATTAAGGAATTTACCAACATCCAGAAATGACATTGTACAAATAGAATCGCCTTCAGAACCACAAAATCATTTTCAGGACATAGAAAACGCTTTCCAAAGTTTAAATCAAAACTACAGCGACGCATTTGACAACATAGAATCCATGCTACAAACTCTAAATCAACCAGACATATCAACTCCTAACTCATCAAACGAATCTCAAAATGAGCAACATGTATCACAGTCACCTTCTGCCCCCCAAATCCCTCTCGACTTGCAGATAGCCGTAGAGGAATTAAGGAATTTACCAATATTCAGAAATGAAGATGTACAATTGAATCGCCTTCAGAACCACAAAACGCTTTCCAAAGTTTAAATCAAAACAACAGCGACGCCTTCGACAACATAGAATCCATGCTACAAACTCTAAATCAACCAGACATATCACCCCCTAACTCATCAAACGAACCCCAAAACGAGCAACATATATCACAGTCGCAATCTCGCCAGGAGGGGGGGTTTGGAGCAGGAGCATGTCTCCGCTCCTGACGGTCAGATAGAATCAGCCTCTTATGATCGGTTTAACACTCTAGTCATGAGACGTGCGCTTACATTTCCTCAAACGGGTAATGTTGCAAATATTGCAACATTTTATCAAAACGTGATGGGTGTAATTAGAGGATTAGCCAGCGAGGTGGAATCACAAGCTAGTCGGGGTGATGCAATTCAACTGGAGGTGATAGGTCAGAATGTGCGTGATTGTGTTTCAGTCACCAACGATGCTCAAGGTTCAAACATTCTTCCTGCTTTTGAAGGCTTGCTTGATCGTATAGTACAGTCAAACAATAGCATAGCCGCTGACGAAGGTGTAGAATTAATCGCTCACATTGTCCGGAACCCTACGGGTGGTGCCAAACGTAAGCTGGAGAAAACATTAGATTGTGAAATTCTCAAAAAGAAAAGGCAGCATCTCTATTTTGTAGATGACAGAGAGGATCAGCTTTGCTTCACCGTCAGCCTTTCACACGTTATCCATCCCGAATTCACAGATGTTCAATGTGACAGCCTGGGGAGAGATTTACAGCGTCAGGCTGGTTTAGATGATAAAACCCCCGTCACTTTTGGTGACATACACAGATTTGAGGAAATTTTGAAACGCAAAATTGTAGTGTTTTACAGAACATCTCATAACGAACCCCTCTCACATTTTGCAACAGACTTTGCCGATGGCTCGAAACCTCTGTTTTTATTCCTATTGCAAAATCACTACTACGGGATTAAAATCTCAAAGCCTTTATAGGTGCAAAACTTGTCTGTAATCACTGTTACAAGGGTTTAAGTAATCCCTATGTGCACTGCTGTAAAGGTTACTGTCAAGTCTGTATGGACCCCATATGCCCTACGCAAGAGCTCAAACCCGTGAAATGCTCAGATTGTCAGAGGTCGTGCCGTTCACAATCCTGTTTTGCTAGACACAAAGAGGCTAAGCCGTGTGTTATGAACAAACGGGCTTTTAGTTTATGCGATCAAGTAAAACAATGCAAAATATGCAAGCTATGCTACTACGTTAATATGACTACCGGCAAAGATGGACATAGTTGCAGCAAAACTAAATGTAGAATGTGCGGTGAACCTTCCGGTTCTGAAAATTTGGATGACAGCCACCTGTGTTACATCCAGCCCATTGTCGGCGAGACCAAAGACATTGGTTTGGTTTTTTACGATTTTGAAACATTTGTCAATGAGAAGAACGAACACATCCCCTTTCTAGTGCACGCAAAAACATTGAAAGGTGAAGAAAAGGTGTTTTACGGGCTAGACTGCGTTAGACGTTTTCTCCTGCATTTCAGGAAGAATCGCTACCGGAGAAATGTGTTTATAGCGCATAACGCTCGCGGATTTGACAGCTACCTAGTTTTAAAAGGTATACTGAAAGAGAAAGCAGCCCCACAGAACATTCTCATGACGGGTTGTAAAATCCTCAGTTTTGAGGAACCTGATTATCAACTCAGGTTCATCGATTCTCTTTCTTTTCTACCGATGCGTCTGAGCAACATGCCCAAAGCTCTGGGTTTTCCCGATCAGGCCAAAGGGCATTTCCCGCACAGATTCAGCTCAGGAAAACACCTCACATACGTAGGCCCTTACCCCCCGCCGTCTGATTACGGTGTAGAACGCATGACAAAGAGTGAGCAGGAGGAGTTTTACAGATGGTACAGCGAAGCCAGTCAGGGTGTCTTTGACTTTAAAAAGGAAGCCTTGTATTACTGTAGAAACGACGTTGTCATACTACAGACAGGATGTGCTAAATTCAGGGAGCAGTTTCTCAGCGAGACAGGCGTGGACCCTTTCACCACCATTACCATTGCATCAGCCTGCATGAAGGTGTTTCTAACCAATTTTCTGCAACCTAAAACTCTAGCCATCCCAAGCCCTGACAACTACACAGAGCAGTGTAAAAGATTCTCAAACGAATCCATCAAATGGATGGAATGGGTAATGCATGATAAAAAACTCTTTATCCAACATGCTCTCAATGGCGGCGAAGCAAAGTTTGGCCGTTATTTTGTAGACGGCTATGCAGAGATTGATGGTATAAAATATGCGTGGGAGTTTCACGGGTGTTTTTATCACGGTTGCCCAGAATGTTTTAATCCTACAGAGATGTGTCCACTAAGAGGGGTGTCCTTTGGGGAGTTGCATGCAAAAAGTGATGAGAGAGAGAGGGCGTTACAGTCTGAACACAACCTTCGTGTCATTGTGATGAGAGAACACACCTGGCGTAAAATGAAAAAATCCGCCGACGTAGTGAACTTTCTCCAACATTTCAACTTCCCAGAACCGCTCGTACCGCGAAACGCTCTGTATGGGGGTCGGACGAGTGCATTAAAACTGAGACATACGGCAGCGGATGATGAGAGTGTGTATTACGTTGACGTTTGCTCACTGTATCCCTACGTCATGAGTACGCAAAAGTTTCCCCTAGGACATCCTACCATCATCTACAAAGATTTTGGGGATCCTCGTGACTACTTTGGGTTAATCAGAGCCACCGTTTACCCACCACGAGGGCTCTTTTTCCCTGTTTTACCGTACAAATGCTCAACCGGTAAATTAAACTTCCCTCTCTGTCGTACCTGCGCCGAAGCCAACAACCAAGCGGGTCCGTGTAGTCACGGTGATGAAGACAGAGCCCTCACAGGGGTGTGGGTCACTATTGAATTTAACAAGGCCCTCGAGCTAGGGTACAGAGTGGCAAAAATCACAGAAGTGTGGCACTTTGATAAAACTAGCGACTCTGTGTTTGTCAACTACATCCACAGCTTTCTCAAAGGTAAACAGGAAGCATCGGGGTACCCTCCAGATGCAACGGATCAGGAAAGCCGAGAAAAATACATCAGGGATTATCATACGAATCAAGGCATTCTGTTAGACGCTGGGAAAATTCAAACAAATTCAGCCAAGAGACAAGTGGCTAAATTATGTCTCAACAGTCTTTGGGGAAAGTTTGCACAGAGAGACAACTTACTACACACCAGCATCATCTCAGAATCTGAAGAGTTCTTCTCCTACCTTTTTTCGGGTACACACAAGGTCGAATACTTTAACGTTCTAGACAACGAAAGGGCCTTAATTAGATGGAGATACACAGATCAATGCATTCGCCCGCCTGGTAAACAGAACAATGTATTTGTTGCTGCATTCACCACGGCACACGCGCGTCTAAAACTCTACAGCTATTTAGAGCGGTTGAATGAAAAGATCCTCTACATCGACACCGATAGTTTAATCTATGTGGTAAAGAAGGGCGAGACGCCTTTAGAGATGGGTAATTATCTAGGGATTTGACTGATGAACTTGGAGGTGATACCATCCAGGAGTTTGCAGCCACGGGCCCAAAAGCTACTCTTACCAGACAAAAAACAAAAAGAAAGTAGCAATGCGCATCAAAGGCATCACACTGACTCAGGAGTGCTGTGAGCTGATAAACTTTGATAGCATCAAAGATCTGGTAGAAGGTTACCTCAGCGATTCGGGGGAGAGGGTGATTGAGATCCCTCAACGTACCATTAGTCGCAATAAAAAGGACTTTGTCTTGAAAAACACATCATTACGAAAAAAGTTTAAAGTGGTGTATGACAAGAGACGTCTCTTTGCCGATGGTACAACTTTGCCCTTCGGATATTGAGTTTTGATTTGTGTTGTTTTAAAATGTCACATCAGAGTGGAATGGAAGAAGTTGATTTTGAACATAGATTTATATGTCCCTTCTCATGTTTGATTGTAGGACCTAGTGGTTGTGGGAAAACCTATTTTGTAAAAAATGTACTTGAAAACTGTGAACATGTCATGAATATTGTACCTGAAAATATTGTCTGGATTTATTCTACTTTTCAACCTATGTACAGCGAGTTGCAGAGTTTGAATAAAAAGATTCAATTTGTCGAAGGATTGCCAGATTCTTTTGACGATGAAATCTTGTTTCCACCTCATCAAAAACATTTGATTATTTTGGACGATGTTATTTTCCAAGCCTCTGACCATCCTGATGTAGTTAAAATCTTTACAGAGTACCGTCATCACAAGAACATGAGTGTTATAATGTTGACTCAAAATGTGTTTCATCAGGGTAAACACAGTCGCACAATTAGTTTGAACAGCAATTATTTGGTTCTGTTTAAAAATCCTCGAGACAAACTACAAATAAATATATTGGCCCGTCAGATCTACCCGTCTCAAAAGGCATTCTTTTTAGAGAGCTTTGAAGACGCCACCAGAGACCCGCACGGGTATTTAATAGTAGATCTTACACCCGTCTGCCCAGAGAGATTCCGACTGAGGAGCTGTGTACTTCCTCACCAACGACCCACCGTCTATGTACCAAAATAAAACGAGCTAGATCATCATGTCGGCGCGTTTAAAAAGAAACGCTTCTTTACTTTCGGCTTTATACCACGCCACACCCAAGAAACGTAAAGATATTCTGATTCACAGCTCTCCAGACTTTATCCAGGCATTGTGTGAGATTGCTTTAAACCTTTTGAAGGGAAACATCCCTTTATCACCTTCTCAATTCAAAAAACTGAAGAGGCAGAAAAAAATTATCAGATTGTTATCTGATAAGAAAACAACTTTAAAACGCAAACATCAGGTGTTAAAGAAACAGACGGGAGGGTTTCTTTTGCCGCTGCTAGCCGCCGCTATCCCTATGATCGGAGAACTTATTGGAGGGCTCGTTAGAAGATAATATGTGAAAAGATGTCTTTGAGGAAGGCGCAGAAAATGTTTCTGGTTCCACACCATCAGCTAAATCGCATGACTCAACCGCCTGCCACCATCAGAGAAACTGTAGAGGATGAATTGGATGTCAAAATGAGATCCGTATTAGATGAGCAGGGTTTGACCCCGGATGAAAAAATTAAAAAGTACAACGCTTTATTGCAAAGATATTTAACTTTGATGAAGCAGGGTCAGAGAGACCAGCGACATGTAACTCTAAGTCTTCAGAGGGGACGCCCTGACGAATGGCATGATGAGACCGAATTGTCGCATCAAAGCGCTCCGGTTTCAACTCAGACATTGGATGATGCAGACCTTGTGATTGCTGAAGTTTTAAAAAGCTTCCCTCCACGAGAGCGCAACAACACCGAATACATCTTAAAAAAAATATCCGAGAGTGACGAAGGTTGGAATGCAAAGGGGGAATTTGTTTATAACGGTCAAGTTGTGAAAGGGTCACATATGACTGATTTATTGAAATATTTATCACGTTCTTATAAATCATCCCGAACCGCGCCGCCAACGGGGTGGTCAAAATTTCTGAATACCCTAGCTGATTTGAACATCCCTTCTTCAGCTGTGAAAAACGTACAAGCTCGTGACCAGTACAGCTCTCTCAAGACGGCTACGGACCATGACCAAAATGTCATGTTTGGAAAAGAAACAGCCCGCACGAGTCGTAGAAAGACAAAGAAAAAAACTATTCTGTCACCGACTTGGATCGGTATTTCACCTTAAATAAATGTAGCGTACAACTTTGTCATTCAATAATAAAAGTGTTTTTATTGAACATATTTTAGCGTACAGTCTTTTTTTTATCAGCAATGAAATACAGTTTACAAATTTAAAAAAAAAAGTTTTCATTATCCGCAACAGTCTTTAAATATCTGTAGAGAGCAGTTGTTCTGTTTCGGGACGACGTTGATTTTATTTTTGAGACGGTGTTTCTCACAAAGTCGTATACCATTTGATCATTTTTTATGACATCATCGCTGTACAAAGACAGCGTTTGTTGGTAAGATAATCCACAGGCCCGTTGACAGAGATAATAGATGCAGTGTTGCCCGCAAACGGTTGACAAGGGGTGTTGTAGCTGACGGGTGTGGTAGTTGATGTTTTGAGAACGGTTCACCAAAAACTGTAAGATGCTTGAGGGGTAGTGAACAAAGTCTGGCGGAAATCCATAAGAGTAAAAAAAGGTGGCTACACCTCCCTTTTCTAGGGTTAAAGCTAACCAATGTTCCCCAGGCATGAGCAGGGTGTGTGAATCAATATTCACACCACCTCCTTTCAAGGGTTCTAAAGCTAGCAAGCAATGTGGCCAGGCATGTGACAGGTGGTGGTGTCTGACTATAAAGTAGGCGGGTGTTCTAAAGGATGGATTCAGCGAGGGTAATAGGTCACAGGCCCACACCACAAAATGCATCTCCCAGCAAACGATTCAAAATACTCTCAATCTGAAGATTATCCATTTTTCTTCAAATTAGTAATAATCCACAAGCACCTGTCTTTTTGAATCAATCTCCAGAATTGAATCAAAACAAGCATAGACGATAAGTGTAGTGGTCTGTGGTAAGGCTACTCTGAATCTCATTTCCAATCTTAAATTACCGCTGGATATGGGTGACAATACATCGTTGTCATCAGCGGGTGATAGATTAAACACAAACAGAGAATAACCGTCGTTAAAATCCTTTCGGTCTATACTCAACGGTAAATCCTTCAGATGCCTCCCCGTAGCCAGGAACATGTTGTAAAACTCTCTAACAGACTGTCCGTTGTTAAACTGTGGTTGAAAGGCCTTAGCGGGTATCTGTTTACCGTCCTGACAGAGAGCTAGATACTCTACATCATTGTGCATAAAATTGAAGGGTGACAGGTCTCGTCTACCTGTGAAAGCTTCGTGGTTCACCATACCCAAAACTATATATTTAGGCATAGCCCCAAGAAAAAGATTCTCCTGGCTGCATATTCTTGAGTTTGCAGGTATTGAGTATGTTTTTACATTGACTCGTGAGACAGGGTAGAGAGCATTACCTTTCATTAAGGCTGCTGCGTGACCCAAACGTACGGCTGGGGATACTGACACTTTTTTAGCAAATAGAGACGCCCCCAGTATTTTCAGACGAAACGTGGAGTCATTAGTACCCATTAGACAGAAAGCGTCACTGGCACGGGTTAATTTAATTCTCAGATCAACAGAATTCAGCAAAAGTCTCTCGCAGAAAAATATATCCCCGTGGAGAGGACCAGTCAGGTGCAGTTCCCGTGAATTAGCGGTGAAAGTGGCTCTCTTGTTTAATCCACGATTGGGACCATTGTCAATCACTCTGTAGTCTATGGACCCAGCTGTGTCTTTGTAAAAAAGACCGGCTGAGAACTGACTCGCTAGCGTATCTCCTGAAAAGTTGAGTAGCGTCTCAATCATGACACGATAAGGGTGAGTGGCGCTTGATTGCGAGATCAATCTATCCCCTAAAATAACGTTGCATTGATCAAAGATTGTATTCAGAGGGTAATTGATAAGCCCCACCGGCGCATCGTTGGCCAAGTCTGTCCCATCCGCGTTGGTGATTTTCACACGGAGATGTAGTAATATATCGTTCAGATCCAGATACTTTTCACCGTCTCCTGGGATAAAAAATTCTATAGGACCCCCTTCCGTGATAGCTGACAAGGGGGAAATTTCGGTATATGTTTTATCTTCGATGGACTGCTGGGTCATAGGTGCTGTGAATAAGTCCAATTCCGCTAGGGTGCACTCTGGGGATTTATGGTGTAACAGAGCCATGATTTTTTTTTTAAACTCACAAATCTGAATTAAAATATGTCAGAGCTCAGGGTGGACTTCCTCTTTGTCTGCCTCCTTCTCGCGACTGCTTTCTTCTTTTTACTAGCAGCGTGTTTTTTAGAGGTTGAGAGGCGTTCCCCAGGGGGGCGTCTCCTTTGTCTACGTGCCAAGACCATAATACCCCCAGACCCCTCTTGTTTATGGTCGCCACTGACAAATTTTCCAACACGACTGAACACATCCGAAGGAATGTTGCTAGCGGCTGTTTTAAGATGAGGTTTTGCTATTGCAAAACCTTTCACCAGAGGGGATACAAAACGAAACAATCTTGAAAATATAGAACCTATACCACGACCGTACATGACGGGGGCTCCATAAAATCCTGGCAAATTTCCTCCCACCTGACTTTCATAATAATGTACAAATCTGTGAGGATCCTCTCGCAAGTCTACACGCAGCATATGATATCTGTCACACCCTTCAGCGGTGAGTCACTGTCACAGGATTAGATGATACTGAATGATGTGGAAAATCAGATGATTCATATATACCCCCGTTATCAAACTTTTGGTCTAAAATGGAGTTTCACGATAGTCTTCCCGAAGGTGAAATCTACCGGTTTGTTTTGATCCGATTTAATCTCAATCTTGATGTTTTCAATGTGTTGCTTGGTTACCGGTAGATAATGACAGGGATTGAATTGCTGTGTGATTATGTCACCGTATGATCCTTTAATTTCCACGGTTCTCAAGAGCGGGGCATAAGCGTCGCCGACTATTTGCGGTTGTACTACGTCGCTGTAACAGTACAGATAATAAAACCCCGCCTTCATATCAGAGGGGTAGGGAGCCAGCTTTCCCTTAAACTCGATCCATGTTTCTGGCTCAAATCCAAGCATGTAGGCTAATGGAGGATAAAATCGTAGATGGTACCGACCTTCCGCGTAATATTCATATCTCTTTTGAATGTAACTAAACAGCAACGTAATATCTGAACCAATTTTCCTAAGAAGGCCATTCAACTCTGTCTTGAGCTGATCCTGGTGGTTATAATAACCTCCTCTGAACCTCTGATATTGGATCTCGCTTTCAGGTTCACCCTCCAGGGGTTTCTTTCGCCATTCAAAGAAGGCATTCTCATTGGGTATATGATACCAGGTGTGGGGGTATGATATTTCAGTTAAGGCAACCTCCCATTGTCCTTCTAAATCGATCGGTTGTGCTAAATCTATGCGGTAACTGGAACTCTTGTTATCTTTGAAGACATCTAGGCAGGCGTTAGAGGGCAGGGTAACGTAAAACCCATCGTCCTTTGCACCGTACATGATGAAATGATACCCTAGGCATAAGCACAGCGATTCTTATACATTTATTATTTCATCCGCCTTGATCCAGCTGTTGAATTTCTCTGGCCAGTTTTTCCAACGTACAAAGACTTGTTTTTCGCCTCTCACTGTACGTTGTTTCAGAATCTCCTCGACGTGGTAGACTCTGTCTTTATCCTTTTTTACTTTCTGCAACTCTGCCTCATAAAATGAACCTTGGATGGCTTCACCGTCATAATCTTTCAGTTTGTACACAGGTGGTTCGCGAGGTATGCACTCTGAAACTGTAAACACTTCGTCCGTAAAACTCTGTTCATACTTTTTATCAAACACACCTCTCAATTTTGATATCCTGACGAGGTCCCCCTCCTTAAAATTTTTCATTATTTCGGTCCTCTGTGTTGCAATAGATTTACCATACAGGTTTTGAAACACTTGATCAACGTTCTCTGCAGTTACATCCGTAGGTGCCATTTTTATGCTGCTGTGATAACTCTGATTATAACCTTTCACCAAATCTTGTAAGACATTGAGATATCGCATGGTGTTGTTATCTGTGAAATATCTCCACATTCGGCTTTTTAAAGTGCGATTAAATCGTTCGACCACAGAGGCTTTGAGATCACTGGCTGTGGAAAAATGTGTGATGCCGTGTTTTTTCATCAGAGCCTCAAAACGCTTGTTAAAAAATTCTTTTCCTGCGTCGGTTTGTAGTTTTGAGGGCGTCTGACTCTCCTCAAAAATTGACTCAAAGGCCTCAACCACATCGGATCCAGTTTTCCTCTTTAGAGCGCGTACGTAAGCCTTTTTGGAAAACAGATCTATGACCGTTAATAAATAATTATATCCGTCATTATAATCTGCTAATGCCTGCATGTCGCATAGGTCGGCTTGAAATTGGTTTAAAGGACGTGGTACAAAAACTCTGTTTCTGGTAAAATGTATTCTGACTGGCCTGTGTAGCGTGTATGCGTCCTCTCCTGATAAAAAATCTTTGACTTTTTCACGCTCAACCGTCTCCCCCGTTTCAGCATGCACCCCTCTACAGAGGCGTTCTACACCTCCAAAGCTACCTGGGTGTGCAGGGTTGTAAAAAATATTTTTCATGATACGTGTCTCTGACATGTTGAGAATAGAATGAGAGAAAAAGACTATGCATTGATTATTTGAATTTTTATTAGAATTCTAACACACAAAACAAAAACAATTTGATGTTAATACATACCAAGACACAAATACATCAGTGTTAAAAACTTTTAACAAAACTTAACAAATCAATTGTTACTACTAACATGTGATTATATATAGAGTTTGTGCTAACAGAATGATCTAGAGTACGCTGCATATCAACGTGCAGTTTTTTGAGTTCATCCGTAACGTTGACAGAGTGGTTGTTTTGCAATAGTTGACTGATAACATCTACATACAGGGTGTAAAAAACCAGTACATGCCAGGGTTTAACGTTGTCACTCGTTAGTTCTTTGAAAATTTTCTCAAAACTCTGACAATGTAGATTCAACCCCAAATGCCACCTGATGCACCCATACCTCCCAAGGTGTACCTGGTATAAAAGGTAGAACACATCCTGGCTTTTTCCATCAAGCTCTCCAGTCTCTCAACGTATGCATTTTGTATAACAGTGTTGTTTTTAGACCTCAAAACTCTGTTCTCAACAGCTATTCTCAAAATCTCAATCAACTGAGTGATGACAAGGCGATTAGTGATCAGAGTCCACATTTTCACACAGAAATTCCCCATTTTCCCTACTATTTAACACCCTGACCACATGTCACAGTTTGTCAAAGTGTTCGTTGGTGATACTATTGTAGTTGTCCACTTGATCCAGCATCTCCTCGAATGCGCTGTAGATAAAGCGTGTTGATTTCAGCTCATGTAAAAGGCCCTCCACCGTAGCTCTGATCTCCACATAGCTTCCCCTGATGTTTTGCAAGGATAGAAAGTGTTGAATGGCTGGAACAAGCTTTGGGGTGTAGAGCCGTTTCATCAACCAGTAGAAGTTTTCCTTGTAGAAGTCATTCTGAACCACATTCACGCATTGGTGTTGTCTCTGACTGGGATGGTCAATGCGACACCCCTCGCACTTCTCAACTTGGTACAGAGACAGTTTTGTTCAGCAGATGGAGCACGGCTATTTTTACACCTTTAAAGAAAGTGCCTGATAGCCAACCGTCAGGATCGTCATGGCCTCCTTCTACAACATCATTAGTTGACAAATCAGAGTGAGGCGAATCCAATCTAGATTCGGCTATGCTACGATTGGTAGACTCTCAAATTATATCTTCATCCGGGTACGCGTTGTAATTTTTCGGCAGATCTTTCAAATCAAAGCTAGGCCGAATCCGTGTAGGCCCGTCAATCTCCCAAGTGGAACTCTCACAAATTATATCTTCATCCGGATACGCGTTGTAATTTTTCGGCAGATCTGTCAAATCAGAGCGAGGCCGAATCCGTGTAGGTCCGTCAATCTCCCAAGTGGAACTCTCACAAATTACATCTTCATCCGGATACGCGTTGTAATTTTTCGGCAGAGTCAGGATGGTGGTTGCCGGACTGCTCTGGGTTGTGCTGTTGGTGAACATGTTTCTTCTCTCTGTAGCGTTTTTTATTTTGCTTGGTAGGTTGTCTGTTTTATAGGGTGTGGTATCCCCTATGTGGGCGGGGGGAAGGAGTGGTTTGGCTCTGACGTATGGATGGGGGCGGGATTAGAGGGGCCTTTTTCTTCATCAGGGTATTATCCCAAAGGTGGCAACTGTGAAACAGGGAAGTGATTGTTTCACCAATCTGATCCAGCTTTTCACTCCATACTTTAGCCAGTATAACCAACAAAGTCCTGAAAACACCGCATTCTGAATTGAACAGATCCAAGACAAAATACTATTTAGCTTCTTCACTACAGGCTCCATCTTTCTTTAACTCTTCTTTATTCTTGAGCCAGTAACTGACACGGAAGAACCAATGACCCTCGGATGAGGATCTTGACAGCCAAATAGCTGAAAATGATTTATGCCCAGATTGCAGAGATCTTTTGTCCTCTTCTAAGACCTCCCTGACGCTCCACGGATTGATGGACTTTAACACGCCCCAATCGTTGGAAGATAATGTGGCTACATCCACCAGATCCCTCAGTGTGTTACCTTCACTTCGCTGATAGAGACACAGCTCCCCGGTCTGATACCTAAACATATATCCCCAACTACCACGCTCTCCATTGGGTTCTAAAGACCATTCATCATGCAGATGCCTGTCGAGTGGCGGAGGGTTTTGGATCCTACGCAAAAAAAGCATACTTTTTCTGGGACCATCTACGCTGGGCTCTTGTAAAATGGTTATCCTTGTTTCACTAATGCAAGACGCTGCGTCATCCCCCGACATGGTGAGTTAAAGAATCTGATTTTGACTGCTACAACACGCCTTGTGTTTATGAGGGGAAAAATCGGAGGGGTTAAAAGGGACCCAATATGCAAATTAGGTAAAACGAGGGGGCCCTATGAGGTAATCCTCCCACACACACACACACACACACATACGGGTTTATGTGTACTAAAGGGACACTGCGGCCAAACAGGTTTTTTGCTACATTAGAGGGGCTCCCCTTTCCACTTGCTTCACAAAGATGTGGTTGGTATCAAAATCTGTTTTAAGCCATACAACACAAATTCCACTTCAAATATTGAATACACACAAAACAACTCAAATGTAACAACCTGACAACATGGCGAATTCTGAGGACAAAGTTAATGAGGTGCATAAGCCCCGCCCCTGACACAAATCGAAATTATAAGGACTAGCCCATTTGTGAGGACATCAGCTATACACACACACACAAAAATGTCATTGAGGTGCATTAAAGGGTCAATCATGATTAAAGGAACATGTCCACACACATACACAGTAAGTGAAGGCACTGTGCATTAAAAGGACACACCTAACATAAGAGGACAGTTTTAACAGACAAGATAAACCTCTCTCTTTTTATATTTATATTGATATACATACATAAATAGATATAGATAGTGTGTGCAACCAATTTTATTGTCTGATTTATGTCTTTTGCTTCAAACTTCAAAGTCATTGCTAATACAAGTGGTATTTAATAAGGTACACATGCAGCCATAACATGGCTGAGGCAGTAGGCCCACTTTAAAGTTCAGTGTTCTCCTGAAATACAATCCTATTAGTGGGATATGACTGGTAACCTACATCCAGTGTTACCTCGTAAAAGACAGATTATACAAACAGACAAATGACGTCAGTGAAAAAAGTGCCATTTTAATACAAACAGCAGTTTACAAAAAAACTGAGGCATCAGCAGAAACTTGCCCTTTTTTAAGAACAAAGAACTACAACATCATTGCATCATAACAGCAACATAACACTTTATTGGCTGGTTCTCTTTTTCAGAGTTATGCCCCGATTTCTAACAAAGACTCTAATGTTTTGAAGTGACCGCTTATCAAGATCAGGATGTTCAGCGTTCTTGCACTGCATTCTTGTGGCCAGTTTTCCCTTGGCAGTGTGCTTTTTAAAATGTCTCATTATAGCGGCAACCTCTTTTGGGGACCACTGCCTTTTCCGTTTCCTTCTTTGATTCTGTCTCTCCGGGCAATCTCCAGGAGACACTACAAAAGTGATAAAACATACTTGGTCAGTGGAAATCCACATGCCTAGAGTACACCTATGCACAGAAATGTTTTTACCTAGTAAATCAACAACTTCAAAGTGTTGTAAACTAGCCATGCACAAATCTGACTTTTTCTCCTGATTTTGATTTCCCATCTGACGGTATTGGTACTGGTAAATACCATGTAGTGATCAAATGCTAATGCTCTCTGTCGTGCCCCATTTAAAATGTGTAAAACTCACTGGTTGGCTCTCATAGATCATTCTTTTATATTTAAGGTCTTTCTGGGCTGCTCTTTATGTCAAACTTTGTGAGCTATGTAAAATGTATTTCATCCTGAAAATCTAAATTACTTCATAACACACACACACACACAAAAAAAGAACATGTGAAAATCGAGTTTTAGGAGGATATTCAGTCAGATCAGTTTCACATAAGCAGACCCCTAATCACATCCAAATGGATTCTATTTTTAAATAAAATCCTACCACAGCCTTTAAACTATCATGATTATCTTGTGAAGCACATGAAGGAATGAATGAATTACTATCATCAATAGCTTTCTATTCAGACAGAGCAGAGTGGGAACCAACTGACTCTAAAAAGGTGACCAACTAGTAGGGTTTTGGTGTGTTTGTTGCATTCACCAGGTTGGTCATGCTCCTCTGCTGTCCTGCCATGCTCTTTGTTCACCCTGTCTATGTATTCGTTGAACGCTGCAAAGAGAAAAAAATACTTATCAATGTCAACTAAAACACTGTTTTTAATATTTATCTTCATTTCAATTGTAATTTTATTTAAAGCTTAGTATAAATCTACAAAACAATGTAAACTTCATTTTCAAACGCTTTGGAGCATTCTACAGCAACTGGCTAGGAGATGGAGATCATAAAAGTGATGGCAATCTCAAATATATGTAAGTAATCTAACCAATATTAGTGTAAAGCAAAAAAGGAGAGTGCTTGAGTGGAACACAATGTAAAGCAAAACAGTGAGATCCACCAAACAGACCAGTTGATTTAGGGGACAAACGGCAAGCAGAGGCTCATTCATTCGGGACACTATTAAAATCACTTCAAAGTTTATCGTACCTGTAGATGTGCCTTCTAGGGAAGAGTCAATATCTGTGAATGAAAAATAAAAACTTAATTAGGAATATATTGAAACTTACAGTAGCAAAGTCTACATGCAATAAATAAAACATCAATGAACACGCTAGCAGTCTGAGGTAGAGGAAAATACAGTCTGAGGTAGAGGAACGTACAGTCTGTGGTAGAGGAACATACAGTCTGTGTTAGAGAAACATACAGTCTGTGGTAGAGAAACATACAGTCTGTGGTAGAGAAACATACAGTCTGTGTTAGAAGAAAATACAGTCTGAGGTAGAGGAACATACAGTCTGAGGTAGAGGAACATACAGTCTGAGGTAGAGGAACATACAGTCTGAGGTAGAGGAACATAGTCTGTGTTAGAGGAGCATACAGTCTGAGGTAGAGGAACATACAGTCTGAGGTAGAGGAACATACAGTCTGAGGTAGAGGAGCATACAGTCTGAGGTAGAGGAGCATACAGTCTGAGGTAGAGGAGCATACAGTCTGAGGTAGAGGAACATACAGTCTGAGGTAGAGGAACATACAGTCTGAGGTAGAGGAACATACAGTCTGTGTTAGAGAAACATACAGTCTGTGTTAGAGAAACATACAGTCTGTGTTAGAGAAACATACAGTCTGTGTTAGAGAAACATACAGTCTGTGTTAGAGGAACATACAGTCTGAGGTAGAGGAACATACAGTCTGAGGTAGAGGAACATACAGTCTGAGGTAGAGGAACATACAGTCTGAGGTAGAGGAACATACAGTCTGTGGCAGAGGAACATACAGTCTGTGGCAGAGGAACATACAGTCTGAGGTAGAGAAACATACAGTCTGAGGCAGAAGAACATACAGTCTGAGGCAGAAGAACATACAGTCTGAGGCAGAGGAACATACAGTCTGAGGCAGAGGAACATACAGTCTGTGGCAGAGGAACATACAGTCTGTGGCAGAGGAACATACAGTCTGAGGTAGAGGAACATACAGTCTGAGGCAGAGGAACATACAGTCTGAGGTAGAGGAACATACAGTCTGTGATAGAGGAACATACCGTCTGAGGTGCCTGGAGGTTCCTCGACAGGTGGCCTGTCAATGGAGACATTGCAGATCTTCTGTGAATGGCAGGGTAGATGGCTTGTTAAAGTGTTCCTCATTCAAGGTGGTCAAAGCTGTGTGAGAGACAAGTTCAGACCATTTGGAGGTATACAGTGTTTTGAATGTCTGGGTCGACTTTTTCAGTTCCCTGTCCCCTGACAATATACTCAGCTTTACCTTTAATACTAAGCCATCTCAAGGCAGAAAAGGGTCCGTTGCACACGGCACATTTCTCGAAGCTTGGAACTACTTAGGAAACCACATCGTGTTTGCAGTTCTGTTGACAAAAATGTATATTTGAGATAGCATTATAAATTTTAGTTTAGTGTTGATAAAGAAGCTTATGATACAAAACATTTTTGCTGAAATACAACCTTTACTGTGTGACTGATGATATATCCAGATATAATTTATTCCTTTAGTGCAGATCAAAATTAAATAAAAAAAAATGAAATGTTAAACATTAAACATTAACCAGGGAGAGACAGTAATACCAACTGCTTCTCCTAATAATATGAATAACTTATAGAATAACTATTTTATTAAAGAGACTTACTTGATGAATATTGTCCGAGTGACAATCAGGAATTGTCATGTCTGGACAAGAAAGGAGAGGAGGCATGGTAGGAGAATCTCTCTCATCCAATACCTAAAATAAAACACAACAATGATGAAAAACGGCTTTTTTTAAAGATTGTTTTTGGTGCATTTTTAGGCCTTTAATGACAAGACAGCAGAAGAAATGAAGAGTAAACCTCTATATATGGGTGCCTGCTCTACCAACTGAGCTATCCGGGCGCCCGGACATTCATGTTTTTAATGAAGAATTGTATTTTATTTGTAACAGGAAAAAATCAACCACTTAAATTATTGTGGATCTAATATTGAACAGAAATATTAATACTACTAATACTACTTAAACAAACATACAGAGTCCCATATCTTGTTAATATTACAATAAAGGGTGTGTCCAAATTCACAGTCCTTTCAGTGTCAATACCTGACCCGTATAGGTAAACTGAGGCCTGTGTAGCTAAACCCTCAAATAACAGAAGTGTTTTGCTAGTGAAAAGATGTAATGTACTGTACATGTCAACATTAACTGGAGATGAAGTCACCTGTTCAAAATCTTTGAGTCTGTCCGATACCACGGCAGCATGGTGATCCTCTACATCAGTTGAAATCTTGTTTAGAAAAAGGGGAGCAAGATAAAGAGTCAGGTTTACAGTATGTTCACATACATATTTGTACAATCATTAACAGAAATTTATTCAGTTAAGCACAGTGACATCTATTTTTGAACATTGTAGTTACTGATATCCTAAAAGATAATAATCCATACCCCTCCCTCAAATATCAACATCTAGTAAAATGCTTTGCAACTGAAAAGATCTGATGTCAATATCAACATTAATTGAGATTAAGTCACCTTTTCAACATCTTTGAGGCTGTCAGATGCCACAACCACATGGTGACCCTCTGCCTCGGTTGATATCTTGTATAGAAAAAGGGGGAAATTATCATTAATTAACCAGTAAGGCAAAATAAGATTATGCTTGTAGATATGGAGTGAGGTAACAACTTAATTATCTATACAGGAGTAAGATTTGGCCTCAGGTTTACAGTATGTTCACATGAATATTTGTACAGTCTTCCCAGAAACTTAATCAGTACAGCACAGTGACATCCAGTGTTAAACAAATGACTGTAGTTACTGATATCCTAAAAGCTAATAAAACATATGATCTAAGAAATGATAAATGATTGTGATAAATGATAATCTAGTGAAATGATGATAGTAAGTGAAGAAATCCTCTTGACATACACACCAATAAAGAAACACTAAACAGTATCCTACACAGTTCTCATAGAGTATACACCTGAAAAATACCTGTAAGCTGAGGACTGTGTATCGGAACCGTGAAATATCATTACCTAAAAACTGCTTTGCTACAGAAAAGATATGATATCAATATCAACGTTTAAAATGAAGTCACCTGTTCAACATCTTTGAGGCTGTCACATATCACGACAGCATGGTGATCCTCTGTCTCCGTTGAAATCTAGCATAGAAAATTGGAAAAAAAAGTAATTAGATAACCAGTATGGCACAACACGTGGATCTATTTAAGAGAACAACAAGGGCTCAAATATACATATGCAAACATAAAATGTGTTCAGCCATTTACAGTAATTATGTCAGTGCAGCATCGTGACATCCATTACTGGAAAATTAATGGACAACAAATGAGTGAAGTTACTGATATCTTGAAAGCTAACAATACAATTACATACTAAGGTAAATATATTGATATAAATGAGGCAGTTATGTAGTGTAATGAATAGTGAATGTAAATATTAATCTTTGGATAAACACAATACAAAATTTAACAGTATCCATTCACAGTCCTCACAGTGTATACACCTGACCGGTACATTCACACTAAGGACTGTTTGTGTACACCATTTAGCCCTGAAAATCCATTTCTCAACAATCTTACCATAAATAGATTATTTGAACCAATTGAAGATGTTATGCATCTAATATTACAAGGATATACTAAATGTAAGAAACCAAGTTTCAAGGGAACCCAATAATGTACAACTTGTCTGTTAAATAAAACACATAACAGTATCCATACACACTCAATATGTATATAAAGTTATTTGGCGAGGGAGATTCTCCAGGCAAGTCCCCTGTCCAGTTCTGACCAGACATGACACTTGTCATACCTGAATATTGCCCAGACAACATTCATCAGGTAACTTTAAAAAATGTATTCTGAGTTTTATATTATTGTGAAAGGTTAAAGACATTGTGAGGGCTGTGTATACAGAAACAGTCCTTAGTATGTATGTATGTACCGGTCAGGTGTATCCTCTAAGAGGACTGTATATGGATACTATTAAGTTTTGTATTGTGTGTATGCAGAGATGATTTTTACACTTTATACAAAACAGTCCTTAGTGTACATGTTCTGTCAGGTGTATACACTAAGAGGACTGTGTATGGATACTATTACGTTTTGTATTGTGTGTATGCAGAGATGATTTTTACACTTTGTACATGAACAGTCCTTAGTGTACATGTTCTGTCAGGTGTATACACTAAGAGGACTGTGTATGGATACTATTACGTTTTGTATTGTGTGTATGCAAAGATGATTTTTACACTTTGTACATGAACAGTCCTTAGTTTGTATGTACTGGTCAGGTGTATACACTAAGAGGACTGTGTATGGATACTATTACGTTTTGTATTGTGTGTATACAAAGTCGATTTTTACACTTTATACAAAACAGTCCTTAGTGTACATGTACTGTCAGGTGAATACACTAAGAGGACTGTGTATGGATACTATTACGTTTTGTATTGTGTGTATGCAAAGCTGATTTTTACACTTTATACATGAACAGTTCTTAGTTTGTATGTACTGGTCAGGTGTATACACTAAGAAGACTGTGTATGGATACTATTAAGTTTTGTATTGTGTGTATGCAAAATCGATTTTTACACTTCATACATGAACAGTCCTTAGTTTATATGTACTGGTCAGGTGTATACACTAAGAGGACTGTGTATGGATACTATTAAGTTTTGTATTGTGTGTATGCAAAATCGATTTTTACACTTCATACATGAACAGTCCTTAGTTTGTATGTACTGGTCAGGTGTATACACTAAGAGGACTGTGTATGGATACTATTACGTTTTGTATTGAGAGTATGCAAAGTCGATTTTTACACTTTATACATGAACAGTCCTTAGTGTGTATGTACTGGTCAGGTGTACACACTAAGAGGACTGTGTATGGATACTATTAAGTTTTGTATTGTGTGTATGCAAAGATGATTTTACACTCACTATCATTACACTACATTTCTGTCTCATTTACTGTATATAAACACATACAATAATGAAACTAAAAGTGTTTTTACACAAATTGTTAATTCAGTTTATTTTGTATTATGGCTAAAAACATAAAGCAATCCGTTTAGTTTCTATTGCAATACCTAACTCCTTTCTCTTGTGATTACATATTATTTCATGGCATTCCATGTGAACTGGTCTTCTGTTAATGTCACTGTCAATTAAACCTGATAAACCACATCCACACAGGGATGATAAAAAATAGCCTGGCTTTTTAAAAGTTTGGATTCAAACACAAATGTAAGTGATTTCTTTCCACTTTAATTTTTGTGGATATAATATTATAGAGAAATGTTGATACTACTATTATACTACATAGCTAACGTCATATATACGGAGTGACATTTTCCAATAATCGTACTATGGAGGGATAATGTCCAAATACCCTGTCATCTAGATGTCTACAACTGACCAGTACATGTACACTGAGGACTGTGTATGTACAACATTTAGCCCTATAAATCCATTTCCAATCATACTATATAGTCACAGTATCTAAATAGACTGTCCCTAGAGTGTCTTTAAATAACCACTTTAGACATATTGAGGAGTGTGTATCTTCACTAGGGCTGCACAATTAATACAATTTTAATCTCAATATCGAATTTGACTTGCCACGATCAAATTTGCGTGATCGAGCGATTTTTTTAAATGCGTCATTTCATAGAACGCTGAGTTTTTTTGCATAGCGCATCTACCGCTCCGTAAACCGCTGTCTGCTCATGAGCCAGTCAGAGTAGTTCCCTGCACCGCGCAGCTTAGTTTCTAGATGTAGACAATCACAGAGGACAGAGTAGCGTGAGGAAAACTCAACAGATAGCAGTTGGTTATACGTCGGTCTCAAGGTTTACCAGTTTACCAGTAAACGCAACATCTTGTCCCGTCTGTGTTATTCAGACAACAGCAGTGACCAGTTGTTATTAACACAGCTGTATATTGTTAAGTATGAGGGGCAAACCTGTATTTGTACCAGTGTTTCCGTGGTAACTCTGCTATCGCGGCCGCCATGGCAAAGAACGCAGAAGAAGTTATTGAACGCAACTAACTTCAGTTGGTAGAGTAATGGCGTGTGAGACGGAGCTTCTGGACCTGAATGAGGTGTGACCCATGAGCAGAATATTATAGTTCATAAAAATGCAGCGCAGTGACGATACAGGGATTTCATATACACAACGTGTAGTTTCGCTGACCCGCCGTTCGACCCGTGCTGGACCCATCCATAATGAATCAGCCGTCTCTCTGTGAGTAGCATAAATGTCCATTGCACTCCCTCTCCCTCCCCAGCTCCTTTAATCAGTTATTGTTGAAAACAAGTGAAGAAGCTTTCACAGAGATACATTTTTTTTTAAATATATGCTAGGTTACTTATTTCAGATGGCTAATTTTCATTTACATGTGTTGCAGATGTGTGTCTATACAACATACAACTTCAACATAAGAATGTAGCATAATATGGATGTGAAAGCAGTTATAAATAGCCTATGTGACAATAAAACATGTTTTGGTTAAAATCAACAAATAATTGTGAATTAATCGTGATCACAATAATCGTGATTATCATTTTGGCCACAATTGTGCAGCCCTAGTCTGTATCCTCCAATATCCTGTCAAAAATGTTTTGAAACTGAAAAAATCTGATGATCATAACATTCCATGGACATTAAGTCAATATTTGAGCTGTATGGTGACCCTCTGCCTCAGTCAAATGACTGACAGAAATACAAGTGGCAGTGGAAGAGTCTTGCTCTCTTGCTTTAATGGTTCAGCTATGTTACGCAGCCTGTTAGGAAAGCCAGTCAGGAAATGTTTTCTTCACTCTGAAACATTGAACTCCATCACTACAATCCCCTAACATCAGTCACACATGTATATCTTCACCCGCTGCTCCCCTTGTTCTATACATTGGAGAGATTGACAGACCGACTTGAGTCAAAGTGAATATTATGTCATTCTCATCTCCCATTCCTAGCGATAAAGTGGAGAAGCTTGATCCATGATGCAATGGTGCTGTGTGATAGTGTTTAGACTGCTCTAACACAGAGTTGGCTCATTTCAATCACCAATGTTGTTAAAAGGAATGTTGGATTAATGATTTCCCAAATTTGGTTTGTGTTTGTTTACATATTACAAGTGCCTGTCAACAAACACATTTTGTAATTTGGTAGAGGAGAAACAGCACAACCTCATGGGTCTGGGCCATTACACTGAGTGCACTGCATGACAGACAGGAGTCAAACTTCACCTTTCATTCAATGAAAATGAAGTGTAGGTCAAGCTGAAATGCACAAATAAGTCAACAACACTTGTTGTTGATAGCAGAGAGTTCACAACCCAACTTGTTTGCAGAGAGAGAAACAATCTAAACATCTCTGTAATAAATTTCTTTCTGTACCTTTGATCTCCATGGCCAGTCTGAGTCTCCATAGTTGTATGTGATCTCCTCCCCTGGCCTGATGTCCTTGATGGCAAACAAACACAGATGAGGTTTTACTTCAACAGTTTGGGTCTATATTGTCATCATTGACAAGTCTGCCAAAGGAGTCATCCTCTTTTGCTGCATCCACACTGAAAGGCAAAAGATAAGGATGACAAGATGTAAAAGTAGAATGACAGAAGCACACTATGCTGAATGAATAAATAAATCACCTCCACGACAATAACTACTACTACTACAACTACTGAAATTGAGTTTGTATGAAATAGCAGTTTGTTTTTCTGAGAAGAATTCAACTTGCAAAAGATGCTACGAATTAAGTGTGACAATTCACATACCATAGTTTTTTCCCATTGTAGTATAATTCAACCATCAGAGCATCATGGTACAGTCTTAGTCGGTACTCATACTCCTTTTTGCTTAAGACTTCCCCTCGATATTCTATGAGAAAGTCTCCTTTCTGAAAGTGGCGGCAACTAAACACTCCTCGACCTAAAAAAGAACAGAGGATGTGTGAGTGTGATGAGATTAATACAATAATTAAAAGGATGATATACATTTAGCTACCTTGGCAACTCACCTTTGAATGAATTAATATATTTTATAGTACATTCCATCCTTGTCCTTCCCCAATGATGAAAAATAAGCTGCCTCTTCTTTAGGCTTAATCTTAGCTCTCTGTGGCCTCATTACAGACATGCTGACTCCCTTTAATAAAGACAGAGAAAAGAAATATCATAATTTTGTTAACTAACTTATTGCAGACATTTAGTATTTATGGTTGACTTTGTCTTTAAGAGTACAGCCTGTATAGGAAACGTACCAAACAAATAAGCAATACATATCAACCTGCCTTGCTTTACTAGTAACTCATGCTGGTTTCTCCCTCAACAAAAATATAACCTAACTTTGGAGCCTTATTTATCCCTCTTCCTAACATAGTGCAGCACCCAATGCACAAATGAATGCATTAAGTTGTCTGGCTAGTTTGATATGATAGCACTATCTTCATGCTACATTAAATATCAGGCCCACTACAGCTTCTGAAAGACAGTAATACTGGCTGAAATCATAGTGTCTTCAGAGGGTTAACTCATATTAAATCCGTGCCCAGGCTATTAGTTTAACATTATAGTTTTGTGTTAACACAAACTTTCGAATTAGAAACATTTACCCGAGATAAACACTGCCCAAACTAAGCTAGCGTTAGCTAACACTGCCCAAACTAAACTAGCGTTAGCGTAAGCTAGCGTTAGCGTAAGCTAGCGTTAGCGCTAACGCTAACGCTAGCTGGCGCTAACTTAGTTTGGGCAGTGTTAATAGGATTAGCTAACCCGTTAGCGTTAGCTAGCGTTAGCTAAACTAGTATAGAGTTAGTTATCAATTACAGTTAACACATTAAACTAGCAACCAACATCAACATAAAGTTTGCTAGGTTTCTGGACCAGACATGCAGCTGTGTGTGAGTCTTACCTCTTGATCTCCTCTCTTCACACAGGCAGGTGCAGGTGTCAATGCGTTGGTTCATCATGATACTGTATTGTTAATTGTAGAATACACAGCTTTCCTGATAAAACCCAGTATTATGTGGACCTTCCGGCTGAGAGCCAATCAAAAGCTCTGAATTTTACACATTGTGTGAATTATTAATGAGGGGGTGCAGTACCAAGACCAACCTCTTGGGGCGTTTGTCGATACACAATTTATACACAAAATCAGATAATTGTGTACTATGAAGACTTTTGCTGAAATTTTGAATTCTAGCTTTTTAGGCTTCTAGAAACACTTCTACGTTGTCGGAATTATGAGGACATCGGCCATGTCCCGTTAATTCAAAATGTCCTCATAGTGTGGCGTGTATTCAGACAAAATGTCCTCATAAAACACCACACACACACACACACCACACACACACACACACACACAAACACACACACACACACACACACACACACACACACACACACACACACACGGTTTTTGTGGTTTAGCCAGACTTTTTGTCCAAACAGGCCCGGGTGTGGTTTAGGTGGACTACCCTTTCCTGAGGTCCTAGAGCTATGGGAGTTTGATTTAAACACTGTAAAAAAATTGAAAAAAATTCACATCACTTTAGACTTCGGATACACCCTTCAGAGCTCGATACACCCCCCCCCTAAAACTATGGTGGTTTGTAGAGACAGTTCCACTTTTGACAAATATGCGGCTTATAAGGACCAAAAAACATTACTGGGACTTTAAAGGGACAATGACATCACTTTTTAAATACCTGCTAATTAACATAAACACACATTAACCTGACATCACGAAGGAATATTGGGACTTAATTTTTTTTTATTGTATAACTCAAACAACCACCATTGTCAGTTGGTAACACTGACCAACAGTCAGATAGCAGCCTAGAACAGCTAAACAATAAATTGTCACACAACACAAATGCCATGACCAGTTAATTTAGCTTTTTTTTACTCAATTCTCACCGGTTGCAGAACGGCTGCGTGTCAGGTCCGTGCTCCGCCGTCCTTCAACGCCCACCAGGTCCGGATGCGGCCATGACTGACAGCTGAAGTCTCAAGGATCCGCGAGATCACGTAAAAATAGAACCACAAAACCACCACCAGTTAGTTTCTAAAACATCCGGTTCATTTTCAAAATAAAATACACCATGCTCACGGTGGATCATATCTCCCTGCACTCCACCTTGGAAACAACACAGAGTTGTTCCCCTCTACTCCTCTGGATGGAAACTGGTGGTAGTTTTGGGGTTTTGGGGTCCTTGTGACTTCAGCTGTCAGTCATGGCCACTGCCATTCTGCAAAAAATGTGAACGGCGGAGCACGGAGCCGTCATGCAGCCGTTACGTATCCTGTGGAAATTGGGGGTTACCTAACTTCAAAAGGCCCATGGTTTCTAATAAGAAAAATAAATAAAACTGTGCCGTTTGTTTTGGTGGATTTTTGTACTGAACCTTTAAAACACCATTACAACCTATAACACTTTAACAACTTGTAACACTTTTTAAAACAAACACCACCACAACCGTCAGTGGATTTAAATCGTATCTTTTTGGGACTGCCTCTTTGAAGCTACTCCTCTGTTTCGAAGTCCCTTATATTTATATAATATATATATCTATATATCTATATATTTTGCACGGTTCTCTGTGCCAACACGAGGTCTTTCACCAGTTTGCAGGGACTGCATTCAGTTTTGGTGGCCATCTTTCTTCTGCTTATATGATTTCTGAAATGTTGCATTACTGCGGCGCCCTCAGCCTTAGACCACACTTTCTTTGCAATTCTTCTGGATCCATGCGCTTTATCAGCATAATTCCCTGGAAAAGAGACAAACAAGAAAAAAAAACATATCACAACAAAATGTTGAAGCCATCAAAACATGAGTTCAGTTAATGCTACAGTTGGCAAGAATTTGCAATTTACATTTCTTAATAATTCACTCTGGGTATCAGTTGATCACTCAATGTCATTTCACCAACTTTACTAGCCCACATAAGTATGTATTAAAGTCATCAGAATTAAAACATTTTTAGAATGTCTTTGCTGTTCATCTATTTAAGTGGCTTTTGATATTTTAATTCATTTTAAGTTCACAGTTATTTGTACTACAACTAGTAACATGTCTTAAGTTATTTTGGTATTATACTTCAACACTGTATTTTAAATGAAAAAAGACTGAGGTTTAAGGTCTGATTCTCAGTTTAAATCTGATTTCATAGGGATATATAAATAAATAGTGTAGGAACTTTGTCTTAAAGTTTATTCTTGATATTGAAAAACACATTAATTATGTAACAACACAATCAGCCTAATACTACTTTTACCCTGGTAATTTTCCAGGTTTTGTGACATTTTGAGACTCGGTCATTCAGACCAATTCATTTTTAGTCTTTTAACCAACTTGTCAAAAAGAGAATAGAACATACTCGCTTGACGGTTGAGTGAACATATGAAGAGAAGAAGATAACTTAGTTTTATCTCAAATTCAGAATACATTCCCTGATTATAAATGAAGTGTATATGCTCCATTGCAGATAAGATGTTTCATACAAGTGCAGTACAGTTAAATGTAGGGCTATTTATTTATGCATTTTGAGACAGAAAACACAGAGATGTGCATAAATTTCCTTGGATAGAATCCCACTGTGGATGTTACAGTTTTGTGGCATGTGTAGAATACACTGCAAAGTCATTTTTGGTCTTTGATTTTATTCCTAGTCAGCTACAGCAGTCAGTGAAGCTACAGTACTGACTGCTGGAGCTGTTCTGTTAAGGGAGTTGGGCAAATTAAGACTTCCATTGTATGGTATAAACCACTGTTTCTGTACATAAGACATTAAACCTCTTGATTCTGAATCTTACCTTCAGAGGGAGGTATACTCTCATCCACTGTGGACGACACAAATGACACCGATCCTGTTGAACACACAATTTAACAAAAGTTACTTTTGTCTGTAAGCGCTACAGCAGTCAGTGAAGCTACAGCAGTCAGTGAAGCTACAGCAGTCAGTGAAGCTACAGCTACAGCAGTCAGTGAAGCTACAGCAGTCAGTGAAGCTACAGCTACAGCAGTCAGTGAAGCTACAGCAGTCAGGGAAGCTACAGCTACAGCAGTCAGTGAAGCTACAGCTACAGCAGTCAGTGAAGCTACAGCAGTCAGTGAAGCTACAGCGACAGCAGTCAGTGAAGCTACAGCAGTCAGGGAAGCTACAGCTACAGCAGTCAGTGAAGCTACAGCAGTCAGTGAAGCTACAGCTACAGCAGTCAGTGAAGCTACAGCTACAACAGTCAGTGAAGCTACAGCAGTCAGCGAAGATTTGGGTAAAGGAAGACTTTCATTGTATGGTATAACATAACATTTTATGACTTCTTTGTTTTGGTTCTACCAGTCTGTAATGGTCAGTATCATCTCTGCTATGGTGTGCTGGGTATGTGACATCAGGGCTGGTGGTACTAACTAACTGGGCAAGCTGTTGAGAAGGCCAGCTCTGTGGTAATGATGGATTTAGACAGTGTGGATGCAGTGAGAGACAGATGAAAGGGACGCTGAAAACTAAAGGACAACCCCTCTCTTCCTTTGTGTGGAGCTGAGACCATTCAGGAGCATGTGTAGCCATAGGCTCAGTGAGCTGCCTGCCTCTAAGCACTTGAGGGGCACTTTCATACCATTAACCATCAGACTTGTACATATTAATACTATTTCATGGTATTGTATTTTATTGTTCTTCATAGCATCTTATTTATACAGCTTATTTATAGTGTATCCTAGATGAAGATATACCTTCCTTATATTTTTAAATTGTAGATGGGAATTTGTGGTTAGCCTTAGTGTCAGGAGCAGACTTGTTGCAGCCCAGTATAACTAATAGTGTGTCTATCCTTTACATGTAACCAAACAACATAACATTGACATTATATCACATCTGGTGACAGGACCCTCTAAACTGTAACAACCTCACTAGTCACTTCACTAAGTTGTACATCAGATATAAGTTACCTGTTCAACGTTGGTGAGTGGGCCGAGCTCTGGACTAGTCTGGGTCGGCTGACGGCTGTATGGATGCATGTGCTCTCAGTAGTCAGCTGTAGAAGATGAAACAGAGACAAAAGGACAATAAAGAGAAAGTCCTACAGATGGTATTTGACATCTGAATCAGAAAAAAACAAATAAAACAGTCTAGCGTTGACAGAAAGCAATGCACTAATGCAATGTAAAATAACCTGAAGGGAGAAAAAGAGTCATATAATTCTGATTAGATTAACCAGTAACATATACTTACCACCACAGTTTTCCATTAAAACGGAACTCAAACATGAACACTTTGAGCAGGTCCTGGGAAATTCTGTGTCTCCTCTCACATTCTTGCTTATCCGATCACCTCTGTATTCCAGTAGAAAGTCTCCCTTTTCAAACGGAACAGGGGTGAAGATGCCTTGACCTAATTCATAAAAAAACAAAACAACAAATAAGTGGCAAAAAGTGAAATGTATTAAAGTTTAATCATAATTAAACAGAAGATCTAACTTACCTTTTACAGCCTTGATGTACTTGATTTCAAGTCCCACTTTGTCTCTTTTAGTAGTAACATAAAATCTTGCATCATCCTTTAGATTAATGTGTCCACGCCGCTGCATGTTTACGGTTTTCCGCTGTCACAGCCTAAATAACCAAATGTGATTGTCGTTATTATAATAGTCACTGGGACAAGCATGATCAGAAAATATAAGTCTGGGTAAATTAGTAACTTACAATTCTCATCTGGACAGAAGCCAAATGATGTGCTCATAACTGCCCCATGCATATTTTGATTCTTTTAAGAATACATTAAAAAGTGTAACAACATCTACAACAACACAAAGTACCAGGCTAGTGGCAGTCTTTACTACATAACAGGAGGATGACAGTTGCTTTAATCTCCAGCTGTGCTGGACCACATTCAGACTAAACTACATCCTGCCTACAACTGATGGAAAGTCAATGACCCCATCAGATAATTTCTCTAATCAAAAACCAAATGGAGTGAATCTCTAGTAGGCTTCATAGACCATGCTGCTTAGTGTTATCATCCAAAATAACAGACAGGTAGCAAGAAAACAGGTTTTAACTAACAGCAGCTGTGTTTAGCTTTCCAGGATAAATCTTAAAATGATAAATATTCTGTCTGATTCTCTTCTCTTTATAATCATACTCTACATGTTCTCTTTCTTCATGTAACAGTAGTGGGATTCACATTGTGAATTGGGTTTGTAAATCCTTTTAAATTTGGTTTCTTTGGTCAATATGAATTACAGAGTATTATGACATGAAATGTTATCACTGTGATGCTGTTTTAGAATTATTCAAATAATTAAAATGCAACTGACCGGTCAAAGAATGGTCAAAAGTATGTAAAACTACAAGAGAAAAGGCAGTCCCATCCACTACAGCCTTACTAGATTCAATATAGACATATTTTTCTCTACAAAAGTATTTAATTCTCTAAAACAAACCCTGTGGTTAAAGTTAAGGCTTCCAGGTCCAGACTAAAGCTAGCCAGGTGGACACAGCCAGGTGGACACAGACAGGCAGTTACATCCACCTGTTAATCAACTTAGTACAGACCAGGAACCCAAAGAGGACATCATCAATATTTCTAATGTGTCTGACAACATTATGGAAAGGATTTCTAAGGAGGCCGACCTTTCTGTTAAAGATTACGATCATTTTTTAAAGCATAAAATCCGCAAAATTGCGTTCGTTAAACCCACCAGACTCCATGTAAGTAATCAGTAATTTTAGCATCGTAAAATACGGCTTTCTAAAACATCTCTGAGGTCTGAGCAGCGCTGGCTCTGGTTGTCTTTGCGACTACCGACTCTGTTTGGTCAGTGTTTTCTTTCTTTTATTCCAATTTTGGGTCTATCAGTTACAGTGAACACCGGGATAGATCCTCGAAAGAAGCTAAACTAGCTACGTAGACGCTGAACGAGGCTTAACGGACGGCATGCTCATTGTATGGTATAACATAGCGTTTGATGACTTCTTTGTTTTGGTTCTACCAGTCTGTAATGGTCAGTATCATCTCTGCTATGGTGTGCTGGGTATGTGACATCAGGGCTGGTGGTACTAACTAACTGGGCAAGCTGTTGAGAAGGCCAGCTCTGTGGTAATGATGGATTTAGACAGTGTGGATGCAGTGAGAGACAGATGAAAGGGACGCTGAAAACAAAGGACAACCCCTCTCTTCCTGTGTGTGGAGCTGAGACCATTCAGGAGCATGTGTAGCCATAGGCTCAGTGAGCGCCTGCCTCTAAGCACTTGAGGGGCACTTTCATACCATTAACCATCAGACTTGTACATATTATTACTATTTATTGTATTTTATTGTTATTTATAGCCTCCAATTTATACACAGCTTATTTATATTATATCCTACATGAAGATATATCTTATTTAATTTTTAATTGTAGAAGGGAATTTGTGGTTAGCCTCAGTGCCAGAAGCTGACTTGTTGCAGCCCAGAATAACTAATAAAAGGTGCCTATCCATTACATGTAACCAAACAACATAACATTACATCACATCTGGTGAAAGGACCCTCTAAAATCTAACGTCCTCCCAAGACATACTTGTGTTGGGTTCAACGTTTGACACACATACACTCAGATAATATACTGACTGAAGCTTGGAAAAGCATGTTCAGACAACGTCCTTGTAAATCATTGTCCACATAAACCACATATAAGGCGACAGCACACACACACACACACACATTCAAATAGGTTGGTAGATTTAACATATGGCCACAAGTAACTTCACTAAGTTGTACATCAGATATAACTTACCTGTTCAACGTTGGTGAGTGGGCCGAGCTCTGGACTAGTCTGGGTCGGCTGACGGCTGTATGGATGCATGTGCTCTCAGTAGTCAGCTGTAGAAGATGAAACAGAGACAAAAGGACAATAAAGATAAAGTCCTACAGAGGGTATTTGACATCTGAATTAAAAAAAAACAAATAAAACAGTCCAGCATTGACAGAAAGACAGAGGAAAAATTGCTTTAAAACTCACTAACAACTTTTCTAAGATATTAACATATCAGGACCGAGATATTAATAAAATTCTATCTTTTGTGACGATATACCTCTTCAGTATCATCAACTGTGGAGGGTGGAGTTGTGGCACCACAAAGGTTTGGAGCCATTCTGTCATCAAGGCCCTGTAAAAAGGAAAAAAGAAAACATATTATAGACCATGGACCATGAAAACTGTACTCTGAACACAGCGTTTGATGACTTCTTTGTTTTGGTTCTACCAGTCTGTAATGATCAGTATCATTTCTGCTATGGGGGGAGATGGGTAGGTGACATCAGGGCTGGCGGTGCTAACTAAAGCTGTAAAAATCATGTTCCACCAAGAATCAGTTTTTATACCAATGCAATGTAAAATAACAAAAACAACAAGAAAACAGGTTTTAACTAACAGCAGCTGTGTTTAGCTTTCCAGGATAAAATCTTAAAATGATAAATATTCTGTCTGATTCTCTTCTCTTTATAATCATACTCTACATGTTCTCTTTCTTCATGTAACAGTAATGGGATTCACATTGTGTTTGGGTTTTAAAGTCCTTTTTAAATATGGTTTCTTTGGTCAATATGAATTACAGATTATTATGACATGAAATGTTATCACTGTGATGCTGTTTTAGAATTATTCAAATAATTAAAATGCAACTGACCGGTCAAAGAATGGTCAAAAGTATGTAAAACTACAAGAGAAAAGGCAGTCCCATCCACTACAGCCTTACTAGATTCAATATAGACATATTTTTCTCTACAAAAGTATTTAATTCTCTAAAACAACCCTGTGGTTAAAGTTAAGGCTTCCAGGTCCAGACTAAAGCTAGCCAGGTGGACACAGCCAGGTGGACACAGACAGGCAGTTACATCCACCTGTTAATCAACTTAGTACAGACCAGGAAACCCAAAGAGGACATCATTAATTTCTAATGTGTCTGACAACATTATGGAAAGGATTTCTAAGGAGGCCGACCTTTCTGTTAAAGATTACGATCATTTTTTAAAGCATAAAATCCGCAAAATTGCGTTCGTTAAACCCACCAGACTCCATGTAAGTAATCAGTAATTTTAGCATCGTAAAAATACGGCTTTCTAAAACATCTCTGAGGTCTGAGCAGCGCTGGCTCTGGTTGTCTTTGCGACTACCGACTCTGTTTGGTCAGTGTTTTCTTTCTTTTATTCCAATTTTGGGTCTATCAGTTACAGTGAACACCGGGATAGATCCTCGAAAGAAGCTAACTAGCTACGTAGACGCTGAACGAGGCTTAACGGACGGCATGCTCATTGTATGGTATAACATAGCGTTTGATGACTTCTTTGTTTTGGTTCTACCAGTCTGTAATGGTCAGTATCATCTCTGCTATGGTGTGCTGGGTATGTGACATCAGGGCTGGTGGTACTAACTAACTGGGCAAGCTGTTGAGAAGGCCAGCTCTGTGGTAATGATGGATTTAGACAGTGTGGATGCAGTGAGAGACAGATGAAAGGGACGCTGAAAACTAAAGGACAACCCCTCTCTTCCTGTGTGTGGAGCTGAGACCATTCAGGAGCATGTGTAGCCATAGGCTCAGTGAGCTGCCTGCCTCTAAGCACTTGAGGGGCTCTTTCATACCATTAACCATCAGACCTGTACATATTATTACTATTTATTGTATTTTATTGTTATTTATAGCCTCCAATTTATACACAGCTTATTTATATTATATCCTACATGAAGATATATCTTATTTAATTTTTAAATTGTAGAAGGGAATTTGTGGTTAGCCTCAGTGCCAGAAGCTGACTTGTTGCAGCCCAGAATAACTAATAAAAGGTGCCTATCCATTACATGTAACCAAACAACATAACATTACATCACATCTGGTGAAAGGACCCTCTAAAATCTAACGTCCTCCCAAGACATACTTGTGTTGGGTTCAACGTTTGACACACATACACTCAGATAATATACTGACTGAAGCTTGGAAAAGCATGTTCAGACAACGTCCTTGTAAATCATTGTCCACATAAACCACATATAAGGCGACAGCACACACACACACATTCAAATAGGTTGGTAGATTTAACATATGGCCACAAGTAACTTCACTAAGTTGTACATCAGATATAACTTACCTGTTCAACGTTGGTGAGTGGGCCGAGCTCTGGACTAGTCTGGGTCGGCTGACGGCTGTATGGATGCATGTGCTCTCAGTAGTCAGCTGTAGAAGATGAAACAGAGACAAAAGGACAATAAAGATAAAGTCCTACAGAGGGTATTTGACATCTGAATTTAAAAAAAACAAATAAAACAGTCCAGCATTACAGAAAGACAGAGGAAAAATTGCTTTAAAACTCACTAACAACTTTTGTAAGATATTACCATATCAGTAATGACGATATACCTCTTCAGTATCATCAAGGCCCGGTAAAAAAGGAAAAAGAAAACACCTGAAACTCAAATGTCCATCTCTGACTAAACAAATAACAAGTCTCAGCTAAGTCATTCATCATATCTTTAAAACAGGAGGCAGTCAGATCCAGTTGTGACCACTGTAGCCTTAAGCTACTAACCTTAATATAAATTATATAGGCTATTTGTGTTAGTAGCAACAACCTTGAGGCTACTTAACACCTCATTTGGTCACCACTCCTTCCAGTTCTTAGCTGCAGATGAACTGAAATGAACTACAAAAACCTCTGAAATTCAAAACCCTTATCCCATTCACAGCCTTTAAAGTACGGCTGCCTGCGCTCCTGTCTGATGACTGTCCATGCTAACTGTTCTGCATCTGTACCGTACTATTCATCCTGCACACATGTGTAGCCTATCATGTTTATTTATTATTTGTTTTGTCAGAGATGGACATTTGAGTTCAGGTGGATTTGAATGTGCTTACAATTGACAACATACAAGGCGTGTATTTTGTGGGAATCAAACAAATAAAAGACAATTTCTGAGCAAGAGCAACTTGTGAGTTATGTGCACGCAGTGTGGTGTGGTCACCAGTTGATCTGCTGCCTCTCATTTAAGAGACGCTGTGTGACGTTTGAGTTGATATGAAACCATGCTCAGCACCTCCTGATACGATGCTATGGCGCGCTGCGTTAGACCCTGAAACTTATATATTTACTCACATAGGCAGCTACGAGTTCGAATCACAGTTAATACATTTATTTTTTCTACTTTTAAAAGGGATAATACTTTTCTACGTGACATGCAGTGGTGTAGTGGTAAAAAAGAGGTGGGTAAACTATAAATTCTGTAATCAGTGGACCACGACGCAATCACACGATAAGGTGGGCCACGACCTACTGGTGTATCTGATGACATTGCTATAGTCATTTATCACTGGTTGTTCCCTCATAGGTCACACAATGGTATTCAGTTCATACATTAATCAATGTTCTTGTTAAAAAGACTCAAGAAGAATTATATGGTTGAAATCTATAAATACTAAAGTTACTAATGACAAAACAGAGACAACAAGAATATGTGTAAAATATTCACATTTAACAAGCTGGAATCAAAGACCTTTTAACTTTTATCTTAAAAAAATTACTCAAACCAATGAATCAATTATCAAAATAGTTGGTGATTAGTTTTTAATATATACACACATAGTAAAAACTCATGGATTTTCTCCATAAGAATTTAGATTATCAGCCATAATGTATAACCATCCCAGGAAGACTGACCCAGTTTCTGCCCTGATGAAGCTAGAAGTCTGTATGATCCAACCTTGTAACATAATAAAAACATTATCCACTATCTTACGTAGAAAAACTACATTACCCACAATCCTAAGCGTAACAGCAACGTTTCTGATTGGTCAAACTGCCGTTACCATAGAAACGTTTACCGTACCCCCGAAACTGCGAACAGCTAGAGCGACAACAATAACTAGCTAGCTGACTAGCAAAGGGAGATCCTTGTCACTAACATCCAGTTATTATCAGACAATATGTCCTGAATTTCACTAATGGGAAAAGGTAGCTAGGTGACCTGCAACTTCATGTCTGAAAGCTAGCCTCCACTACATCACTGGTGACATGTGTTTACTTAAACAGGCTCTGAAGACGAATAGGTGTATTTAATACAACGTGTTAGACATTAACAGGAAGAGCAACGCTGTGTTCCTGTTTAACAGCAAACCACGTTCCTAAGGGGACGGACAGGTTTCCTCAGACTAGACTCCAGACTAGACTCCAGACTAGACTCCAAAGACAAACCAGAGAGGTAACGTACACGTCGTTATGTTGAACATTTTAATGACAACTTAACAAAAAGGCATTCACGCGGACAGCTACGTATTCTCTTTCCCTTCCCGTTTTTACAGCTGTCGTCACTACGACAACAACAGATGCTTTTGGCTGACGGTCGCCATTAACACGGACTCTCGTTAACCCGGAACACCGGGCCCGGGGACCACTAAAAAGTAGCTAAACTAGCTACGGAGCTCCGTAGCTACGGAGCCGCTAAACAAGGCTCAACGAGCGGCATGGGGCCACGCGCCGCAGCATAGCGCAACTTGAATGAGCTAGCTAGCTTTCGTTTTAAAAATGACCAAAACTGAAGTAGTGACACTGTTGGTCCTGTCCTCATGTCTACCTGCTGTCCTCCACCTCTTTAGTCGGAGGTTTAATGAGCAGGACATGTTGATAGCCACTCAAGCTAGCTCACTCAAGCTAACATTGCATGCATTATGCGTATGCTTATAAATATAGCATTTTACGTATTGCATAAATGCAACTATATTAACAAATATAAACTTACTGTATGTATTTAATCCCAATAAGTCCATGACGTCTGGCTCCCATTTTCCGGGTTTCCTCTATTTAAGTTGTAAACACGGACGTCTTTCTGCAGCTTCGGATATTTCCGGGCAAACGCCGGCAGGTCTTGAGATCGACTTCCGGGTGGTACCGCTTACGCGCGAAAACAGCCAATCACAAGTCAGCCCGGCCGAATGCTCAGCGTGTGTGGAAAATGTGTATGAACCTGCAATTCTAGAACTCAGCAGTGGCGGCGCACTTCCGATACACTGGGATACACTCAAATCAGGTCTACGGTATATTAGGACTTTGAAGAAAAAAGAGGATTTGAGTTGTTTAGGCAAGGCAAGCAAGGCAAGGCAGCTTCATTTGTATAGCACATTTCAGCAACAGGGCAATTCAAAGTGCTTTACACAAAAAAGCACTTTGTTTAGACACTAAAAAATGCAATTCCGCTCTTCGTTTTAACGGGGACTTTGGCATAGTCCCTGTAATCCCCTTAGGTCCTCGGAGCCCAGGTGAAGTCAGGTATTTTGTCCACGTAAACCACATA
>NW_022604195.1:0-40041 GCF_008692095.1 Etheostoma spectabile | reverse complement strand
GTGATCGAGCGATTTTTTTTTAAATGCGTCATTCATAGAACGCTGAGTTTTTTTGCATAGCGCATCTACCGCTCCGTAACCGCTGTCTGCTCATGAGCCATCAGAGTAGTTCCCTGCACCGCGCAGCTTAGTTTCTAGATGTAGACAATCACAGAGGACAGAGTAGCGTGAGGAAAACTCAACAGATAGCATTGGTTATACGTCGGTCTCAAGGTTTACCAGTTTACCAGTAAACGCAACATCTTGTCCCGTCTGTGTTATTCAGACAACAGCAGTGACCATTGTTATAACACAGCTGTATATTGTTAAGTATGAGGGGCAACCTGTATTTGTACCAGTGTTTCCGTGGTAACTCTGCTATCGCGGCCGCCATGGCAAAGAACGCAGAAGAAGTTATTGAACGCAACTAACTTCAGTTGTAGAGTAATGGCGTGTGAGACGGAGCTTCTGGACCTGAATGAGGTTGACCCATGAGCAGAATATTATAGTTCATAAAATGCAGCGCAGTGACGATACAGGGATTTCATATACACAACTGTAGTTTCGCTGACCCGCCGTTCGACCCGTGCTGGACCCATCCATAATGAATCAGCCGTCTCTCTGTGAGTAGCATAAATGTCCATTGCACTCCCTCTCCCTCCCCCCTCCTTTAATCAGTTATTGTTGAAAACAAGTGAAGAAGCTTTCACAGAGATACATTTTTTTAAATATATGCTAGGTTACTTATTTCAGATGGCTAATTTTCATTTACATGTGTTGCAGATGTGTGTCTATACAACATACCACTTCAACATAAGAATGTAGCATAATATGGATGTGAAAGCAGTTATAAATAGCCTATGTGACTAAAACATGTTTTTGGTTAAAATCAACAAATAATTGTGAATTAATCGTGATCACAATAATCGTGATTATCATTTTGGCCACAATTGTGCAGCCCTAGTCTGTATCCTCCATATCCTGTCAAAAATGTTTTGAAACTGAAAAATCTGATGATCATAACATTCCATGGACATTAAGTCAATATTTGAGCTGTATGGTGACCCTCTGCCTCAGTCAAATGACTGACAGAAATACAAGTGGCAGTGGAAGAGTCTTGCTCTCTTGCTTTAATGGTTCAGCTATGTTACGCAGCCTGTTAGGAAAGCCAGTCAGGAAATGTTTTCTTCACTCTGAAACATTGAACTCCATCACTACAATCCCCTAACATCAGTCACACATGTATTCTTCACCCGCTGCTCCCCTTGTTCTATACATTGGAGAGATTGACAGACCGACTTGAGTCAAAGTGAATATTATGTCATTCTCATCTCCCATTCCTAGCGATAAAGTGGAGAAGCTTGATCCATGATGCAATGGTGCTGTGTGATAGTGTTTAGACTGCTCTAACACAGAGTTGGCTCATTTCAATCACCAATGTTGTTAAAAGGAATGTTGATTAATGATTTCCCAAATTTGGTTTGTGTTTGTTTACATATTACAAGTGCCTGTCAACAAACACATTTTGTAATTTGGTAGAGGAGAAACAGCACAACCTCATGGGTCTGGGCCATTACACTGAGTGCACTGCATGACAGACAGGAGTCAAACTTCACCTTTCATTCAATGAAAATGAAGTGTAGGTCAAGCTGAAATGCACAAATAAGTCAACAACACTTGTTGTTGATAGCAGAGAGTTCACAACCCAACTTGTTTGCAGAGAGAGAAACAATCTAAACATCTCTGTAATAAATTTCTTTCTGTACCTTTGATCTCCATGGCCAGTCTGAGTCTCCATAGTTGTATGTGATCTCCTCCCCTGGCCTGATGTCCTTGATGGCAAACAAACACAGATGAGTTTTACTTCAACAGTTTGGGTCTATATGTCATCATTGACAAGTCTGCCAAAGGAGTCTCCTCTTTTGCTGCATCCACACTGAAAGGCAAAAGATAAGGATGACAAGATGTAAAAGTAGAATGACAGAAGCACACTATGCTGAATGAATAAATAAATCACCTCCACGACAATAACTACTACTACTACACTACTGAAATTGAGTTTGTATGAAATAGCAGTTTGTTTTTCTGAGAATTCAACTTGCAAAAGATGCTACGAATTAAGTGTGACAATTCACATACCATAGTTTTTTTCCCATTGTAGTATAATTCAACCATCAGAGCATCATGGTACAGTCTTAGTCGGTACTCATACTCCTTTTTGCTTAAGACTTCCCCTCGATATTCTATGAGAAAGTCTCCTTTCTGAAAGTGGCGGCAACTAAACACTCCTCGACCAAAAAAGAACAGAGGATGTGGAGTGTGATGAGATTAATACAATAATTAAAAGGATGATATACATTTAGCTACCTTGGCAACTCACCTTTGAATGAATTATATATTTTATAGTACATTCCATCCTTGTCCTTCCCAATGATGAAAAATAAGCTGCCTCTTCTTTAGGCTTAATCTTAGCTCTCTGTGGCCTCATTACAGACATGCTGACTCCCTTTAATAAAGACAGAGAAAAGAAATATCATAATTTTGTTAACTAACTTATTGCAGACATTTAGTATTTATGGTTGACTTTGTCTTTAAGAGTACAGCCTGTATAGGAAACGTACCAAACAAATAAGCAATACATATCAACCTGCCTTGCTTTACTAGTAACTCATGCTGGTTTCTCCCTCCCTCAACAAAATATACCCTAACTTTGGAGCCTTATTTATCCCTCTTCCTAACATAGTGCAGCACCCAATGCACAAATGAATGCATTAAGTTGTCTGGCTAGTTTGATATGATAGCACTATCTTCATGCTACATAAATATCAGGCCCACTACAGCTTCTGAAAGACAGTAATACTGGCTGAAATCATAGTGTCTTCAGAGGGTTAACTCATATTAAATCCGTGCCCAGGCTATTAGTTTAACATTATAGTTTTTGTGTAACACAACTTTCGAATTAGAAACATTTACCCGAGATAAACACTGCCCAAACTAAGCTAGCGTTAGCTAACACTGCCCAAACTAAACTAGCGTTAGCGTAAGCTAGCGTTAGCGTAAGCTAGCGTTAGCGCTAACGCTAACGCTAGCTGGCGCTAACTTAGTTTGGGCAGTGTAATAGGATTAGCTACCCGTTAGCGTTAGCTAGCGTTAGCTAAACTAGTATAAGTTAGTTATCAATTACAGTTAACACATTAAACTAGCAAACCAACATCAACATAAAGTTTGCTAGGTTTCTGGACCAGACATGCAGCTGTGTGTGAGTCTTACCTCTTGATCTCCTCTCTTCACACAGGCAGGTGCAGGTGTCAATGCGTTGGTTCATCATGATACTGTATTGTTAATTGTAGATACACAGCTTTCCTGATAAACCCAGTATTATGTGGACCTTCCGGCTGAGAGCCAATCAAAAGCTCTGAATTTTACACATTGTGTGAATTATTAATGAGGGGTTGCAGTACCAGACCAACCTCTTGGGGCGTTTGTCGATACACAATTTATACACAAAATCAGATAATTGTGTACTATGAGACTTTTGCTGAAATTTTGAATTCTAGCTTTTTAGGCTTCTAGAAACACTTCTACGTTGTCGGAATTATGAGGACATCGGCCATGTCCCGTTAATTCAAAATGTCCTCTAGTGGGGGGCGTGTATTCAGACAAAATGTCTCATAACCACACACACACACACACACACACACCACACACACACACACACACACACACACACACCACACCACACACACACACACACACACCCACACACGGTTTTTGTGGTTTAGCCAGACTTTTTGTCCAAACAGGCCCGGGGTGTGGTTTAGGTGGACTACCCTTTCCTGAGGTCCTAGAGCTATGGGAGTTTGATTTAAAACACTGTAAAAAAATTGAAAAAAATTCACATCACTTTAGACTTCGGATACACCCTTCAGAGCTCGTACACACCCCCCCCTAAAACTATGGTGGTTTGTAGAGACAGTTCCACTTTTGACAAATATGCGGCTTATAAGGACCAAAAAACATTACTGGGACTTTAAAGGGACAATGACATCACTTTTTAAATACCTGCTAATTAACATAAACACACATTAACCTGACATCACGAAGGAATATTGGGACTTAATTTTTTTTTTATTGTATAACTCAAACAACCACCATTGTCAGTTGGTAACACTGACCAACAGTCAGATAGCAGCCTAGAACAGCTAAACAATAAATTGTCACACAACAAAATGCCATGACCAGTTATTTAGCTTTTTTTTACTCAATTCTCACCGGTTGCAGAACGGCTGCGTGTCAGGTCCGTGCTCCGCCGTCCTTCAACGCCCACCAGGTCCGGATGCGGCCATGACTGACAGCTGAAGTCTCAAGGATCCGCGAGATCACGTAAAAATAGAACCACAAAACCACCACCAGTTAGTTTCTAAAACATCCGGTTCATTTTCAAAATAAAATACACCATGCTCACGGTGGATCATATCTCCCTGCACTCCACCTTGGAACAACACAGAGTTGTTCCCCTCTACTCCTCTGGATGGAAACTGGTGGTAGTTTTGGGTTTTGGGGTCCTTGTGACTTCAGCTGTCAGTCATGGCCACTGCCATTCTGCAAAAATGTGAACGGCGGAGCACGGAGCCGTCATGCAGCCGTTACGTATCCTGTGGAAATGGGGGTTACCTAACTTCAAAAGGCCCATGGTTTCTAATAAGAAAAATAAATAAAACTGTGCCGTTTGTTTTGGTGGATTTTTGTACTGAACCTTTAAAACACCATTACAACCTATAACACTTTAACAACTTGTAACACTTTTTAAAACAAACACCACCACAACCGTCAGTGGATTTAATCGTATCTTTTGGGACTGCCTCTTTGAAGCTACTCCTCTGTTTCGAAGTCCCTTATATTTATATAATATATATATCTATATATCTATTATTTTGCACGGTTCTCTGTGCCAACACGAGGTCTTTCACCAGTTTGCAGGGACTGCATTCAGTTTTGGTGGCCATCTTTCTTCTGCTTATATGATTTCTGAAATGTTGCATTACTGCGGCGCCCTCAGCCTTAGACCACACTTTCTTTGCAATTCTTCTGGATCCATGCGCTTTATCAGCATAATTCCCTGGAAAAGAGACAAACAAGAAAAAAAAACATATCACAACAAAATGTTGAAGCCATCAAAACATGAGTTCAGTTAATGCTACAGTTGGCAAGATTTGCAATTTACATTTCTTAATATTCACTCTGGGTATCAGTTGATCACTCAATGTCATTTCACCAACTTTACTAGCCCACATAAGTATGTATTAAAGTCATCAGAATTAAAACATTTTTAGAATGTCTTGCTGTTCATCTATTTAAGTGGCTTTTGATATTTTAATTCATTTTAAGTTCACAGTTATTTGTACTACAACTAGTAACATGTCTTAAGTTATTTTGGTATTATACTTCAACACTGTATTTTAAATGAAAAAGACTGAGGTTTAAGGTCTGATTCTCAGTTTAAATCTGATTTCATAGGGATATATAAATAAATAGTGTAGGAACTTTGTCTTAAAGTTTATTCTTGATATTGAAAACACATTAATTATGTAACAACACAATCAGCCTAATACTACTTTTACCCTGGTAATTTTCCAGGTTTTGTGACATTTTGAGACTCGGTCATTCAGACCAATTCATTTTTAGTCTTTTAACCAACTTGTCAAAAAGAGAATAGAACATACTCACTTGACGGTTGAGTGAACATATGAAGAGAAGAAGATAACTTACTTTTATCTCAAATTCAGAATACATTCCCTGATTATAAATGAAGTGTATATGCTCCATTGCAGATAAGATGTTTCATACAAGTGCAGTACAGTTAAATGTAGGGCTATTTATTTATGCATTTTGAGACAGAAAACACAGAGATGTGCATAAATTTCCTTGGATAGAATCCCACTGTGGATGTTACAGTTTTGTGGCATGTGTAGAATACACTGCAAAGTCATTTTTGGTCTTTGATTTTATTCCTAGTCAGCTACAGCAGTCAGTGAAGCTACAGTACTGACTGCTGGAGCTGTTCTGTTAAGGGAGTTGGGCAAATTAAGACTTCCATTGTATGGTATAAACCACTGTTTCTGTACATAAGACATTAAACCTCTTGAATCTGAATCTTACCTTCAGAGGGAGGTATACTCTCATCCACTGTGGACGACACAAATGACACCGATCCTGTTGAACACACAATTTAACAAAAGTTACTTTTGTCTGTAAGCGCTACAGCAGTCAGTGAAGCTACAGCAGTCAGTGAAGCTACAGCAGTCAGTGAAGCTACAGCTACAGCAGTCAGTGAAGCTACAGCAGTCAGTGAAGCTACAGCTACAGCAGTCAGTGAAGCTACAGCAGTCAGGGAAGCTACAGCTACAGCAGTCAGTGAAGCTACAGCTACAGCAGTCAGTGAAGCTACAGCAGTCAGTGAAGCTACAGCGACAGCAGTCAGTGAAGCTACAGCAGTCAGGAAGCTCAGCACAGCAGTCAGTAAGCTACAGCAGTCAGTGAAGCTACAGCTACAGCAGTCAGTGAAGCTACAGCTACAACAGTCAGTGAAGCTACAGCAGTCAGCGAAGATTTGGGTAAGGAAGACTTTCATTGTATGGTATACATAACATTTTATGACTTCTTTGTTTTGGTTCTACCAGTCTGTAATGGTCAGTATCATCTCTGCTATGGTGTGCTGGGTATGTGACATCAGGGCTGGTGGTACTAACTAACTGGGCAAGCTGTTGAGAAGGCCAGCTCTGTGGTAATGATGGATTTAGACAGTGTGGATGCAGTGAGAGACAGATGAAAGGGACGCTGAAAACTAAAGGACAACCCCTCTCTCCTTTGTGTGGAGCTGAGACCATTCAGGAGCATGTGTAGCCATAGGCTCAGTGAGCTGCCTGCCTCTAAGCACTTGAGGGGCACTTTCATACCATTAACCATCAGACTTGTACATATATTACTATTTCATGGTATTGTATTTTATTGTTCTTCATAGCATCTTATTTATACAGCTTATTTATAGTGTATCCTAGATGAAGATATACCTTCCTTATATTTTAAATTGTAGATGGGAATTTGTGGTTAGCCTTAGTGTCAGGAGCAGACTTGTTGCAGCCCAGTATAACTAATAGTGTGTCTATCCTTTACATGTAACCAAACAACATAACATTGACATTATATCACATCTGGTGACAGGACCCTCTAAACTGTAACAACCTCACTAGTCACTTCACTAAGTTGTACATCAGATATAAGTTACCTGTTCAACGTTGGTGAGTGGGCCGAGCTCTGGACTAGTCTGGGTCGGCTGACGGCTGTATGGATGCATGTGCTCTCAGTAGTCAGCTGTAGAAGATGAAACAGAGACAAAAGGACAATAAAGAGAAAGTCCTACAGATGGTATTTGACATCTGAATCAGAAAAAACAAATAAAACAGTCTAGCGTTGACAGAAAGCAATGCACTAATGCAATGTAAAATAACCTGAAGGGAGAAAAAGAGTCATATAATTCTGATTAGATTAACCAGTAACATATACTTACCACCACAGTTTTCCATTAAAACGGAACTCAAACATGAACACTTTGAGCAGGTCCTGGGAAATTCTGTGTCTCCTCTCACATTCTTGCTTATCCGATCACCTCTGTATTCCAGTAGAAAGTCTCCCTTTTCAAACGGAACAGGGGTGAAGATGCCTTGACCTAATTCATAAAAAAACAAAACAACAAATAAGTGGCAAAAAGTGAAATGTATTAAAGTTTAATCATAATTAAACAGAAGATCTAACTTACCTTTTACAGCCTTGATGTACTTGATTTCAAGTCCCACTTTGTCTCTTTTAGTAGTAACATAAAATCTTGCATCATCCTTTAGATTAGTGTCCACGCCGCTGCATGTTTACGGTTTTCCGCTGTCACAGCCTAAATAACCAAATGTGATTGTCGTTATTATAATAGTCACTGGACAAGCATGATCAGAAATATAAGTCTGGGTAAATTAGTAACTTACAATTCTCATCTGGACAGAAGCCAAATGATGTGCTCATAACTGCCCCATGCATATTTTGATTCTTTTAAGAATACATTAAAAAGTGTAACAACATCTACAACAACACAAAGTACCAGGCTAGTGGCAGTCTTTACTACATAACAGGAGGATGACAGTTGCTTTAATCTCCAGCTGTGCTGGACCACATTCAGACTAACTACATCCTGCCTACAACTGATGGAAAGTCAATGACCCCATCAGATAATTTCTCTAATCAAAAACCAAATGGAGTGAATCTCTAGTAGGCTTCATAGACCATGCTGCTTAGTGTTATCATCCAAAATAACAGACAGGTAGCAAGAAAACAGGTTTTAACTAACAGCAGCTGTGTTTAGCTTTCCAGGATAAATCTTAAAATGATAAATATTCTGTCTGATTCTCTTCTCTTTATAATCATACTCTACATGTTCTCTTTCTTCATGTAACAGTAGTGGGATTCACATTGTGAATTGGGTTGTAAATCCTTTTAAATTTGGTTTCTTTGGTCAATATGAGTTACAGAGTATTATGACATGAAATGTTATCACTGTGATGCTGTTTTAGAATTATTCAAATAATTAAAATGCAACTGACCGGTCAAAGAATGGTCAAAAGTATGTAAAACTACAAGAGAAAAGGCAGTCCCATCCACTACAGCCTTACTAGATTCATATAGACATATTTTTCTCTACAAAAGTATATTAATTCTCTAAAACAAACCTGTGGTTAAAGTTAAGGCTTCCAGGTCCAGACTAAAGCTAGCCAGGTGGACACAGCCAGGTGGACACAGACAGGCAGTTACATCCACCTGTTAATCAACTTAGTACAGACCAGGAAACCCAAAGAGGACATCATCAATATTTCTAATGTGTCTGACAACATTATGGAAAGGATTTCTAAGGAGGCCGACCTTTCTGTTAAAGATTACGATAATTTTTTAAAGCATAAAATCCGCAAAATTGCGTTCGTTAAACCCACCAGACTCCATGTAAGTAATCAGTAATTTTAGCATCGTAAAATACGGCTTTCTAAAACATCTCTGAGGTCTGAGCAGCGCTGGCTCTGGTTGTCTTTGCGACTACCGACTCTGTTTGGTCAGTGTTTTCTTTCTTTTATTCCAATTTTGGGTCTATCAGTTACAGTGACACCGGGATAGATCCTCGAAAGAAGCTAAACTAGCTACGTAGACGCTGAACGAGGCTTAACGGACGGCATGCTCATTGTATGGTATAACATAGCGTTTGATGACTTCTTTGTTTTGGTTCTACCAGTCTGTAATGGTCAGTATCATCTCTGCTATGGTGTGCTGGGTATGTGACATCAGGGCTGGTGGTACTAACTAACTGGGCAAGCTGTTGAGAAGGCCAGCTCTGTGGTAATGATGGATTTAGACAGTGTGGATGCAGTGAGAGACAGATGAAAGGGACGCTGAAAACAAAATGACAACCCCCTCTCTTCCTGTGTTGGAGCTGAGACCATTCAGGAGCATGTGTAGCCATAGGCTCAGTGAGCGGCCTGCCTCTAAGCACTTGAGGGGCACTTTCATACCATTAACCATCAGACTTGTACATATTATTACTATTTATTGTATTTTATTGTTATTTATAGCCTCCAATTTATACACAGCTTATTTATATTATATCCTACATGAAGATATATCTTATTTAATTTTTAAATTGTAGAAGGGATTTGTGGTTAGCCTCAGTGCCAGAAGCTGACTTGTTGCAGCCCAGAATAACTAATAAAAGGTGCCTATCCATTACATGTAACCAAACAACATAACATTACATCACATCTGGTGAAAGGACCCTCTAAAATCTAACGTCCTCCCAAGACATACTTGTGTTGGGTTCAACGTTTGACACACATACACTCAGATAATATACTGACTGAAGCTTGGAAAAGCATGTTCAGACAACGTCCTTGTAAATCATTGTCCACATAAACCACATATAAGGCGACAGCACACACACACACACACACACATTCAAATAGGTTGGTAGATTTAACATATGGCCACAAGTAACTTCACTAAGTTGTACATCAGATATAACTTACCTGTTCAACGTTGGTGAGTGGGCCGAGCTCTGGACTAGTCTGGGTCGGCTGACGGCTGTATGGATGCATGTGCTCTCAGTAGTCAGCTGTAGAAGATGAAACAGAGACAAAAGGACAATAAAGATAAAGTCCTACAGAGGGTATTTGACATCTGAATTAAAAAAAAACAAATAAAACAGTCCAGCATTGACAGAAAGACAGAGGAAAAATTGCTTTAAACTCACTAACAACTTTTCTAAGATATTAACATATCAGGACCGAGATATTAATAAAATTCTATCTTTTGTGACGATATACCTCTTCAGTATCATCAACTGTGGAGGGTGGAGTTGTGGCACCACAAAGGTTTGGAGCCATTCTGTCATCAAGGCCCTGTAAAAAGGAAAAAAGAAAACATATTATAGACCATGGACCATGAAAACTGTACTCTGAACACAGCGTTTGATGACTTCTTTGTTTTGGTTCTACCAGTCTGTAATGATCAGTATCATTTCTGCTATGGGGGAGATGGGTAGGTGACATCAGGGCTGGCGGTGCTAACTAAAGCTGTAAAAATCATGTTCCACCAAGAATCAGTTTTTATACCAATGCAATGTAAAATAACAAAAACAACAAGAAAACAGGTTTTAACTAACAGCAGCTGTGTTTAGCTTTCCAGGATAAAATCTTAAAATGATAAATATTCTGTCTGATTCTCTTCTCTTTATAATCATACTCTACATGTTCTCTTTCTTCATGTAACAGTAATGGGATTCACATTGTGTTTGGGTTTTAAAGTCCTTTTTAAATATGGTTTCTTTGGTCAATATGAATTACAGATTATTATGACATGAAATGTTATCACTGTGATGCTGTTTTAGAATTATTCAATAATTAAAATGCAACTGACCGGTCAAAGAATGGTCAAAAGTATGTAAAACTACAAGAGAAAAGGCAGTCCCATCCACTACAGCCTTACTAGATTCAATATAGACATATTTTTCTCTACAAAAGTATTTAATTCTCTAAAACAAACCCTGTGGTTAAAGTTAAGGCTTCCAGGTCCAGACTAAAGCTAGCCAGGTGGACACAGCCAGGTGGACACAGACAGGCAGTTACATCCACCTGTTAATCAACTTAGTACAGACCAGAAACCCAAAGAGGACATCATTAATATTTCTAATGTGTCTGACAACATTATGGAAAGGATTTCTAAGGAGGCCGACCTTTCTGTTAAAGATTACGATCATTTTTTAAAGCATAAAATCCGCAAAATTGCGTTCGTTAAACCCACCAGACTCCATGTAAGTAATCAGTAATTTTAGCATCGTAAAATACGGCTTTCTAAAACATCTCTGAGGTCTGAGCAGCGCTGGCTCTGGTTGTCTTTGCGACTACCGACTCTGTTTGGTCAGTGTTTCTTTCTTTTATTCCAATTTTGGGTCTATCAGTTACAGTGAACACCGGGATAGATCCTCGAAAGAAGCTAAACTAGCTACGTAGACGCTGAACGAGGCTTAACGGACGGCATGCTCATTGTATGGTATAACATAGCGTTTGATGACTTCTTTGTTTTGGTTCTACCAGTCTGTAATGGTCAGTATCATCTCTGCTATGGTGTGCTGGGTATGTGACATCAGGGCTGGTGGTACTAACTAACTGGGCAAGCTGTTGAGAAGGCCAGCTCTGTGGTAATGATGGATTTAGACAGTGTGGATGCAGTGAGAGACAGATGAAAGGGACGCTGAAAACTAAAGGACAACCCCTCTCTTCCTGTGTGTGGAGCTGAGACCATTCAGGAGCATGTGTAGCCATAGGCTCAGTGAGCTGCCTGCCTCTAAGCACTTGAGGGGCTCTTTCATACCATTAACCATCAGACCTGTACATATTATTACTATTTATTGTATTTTATTGTTATTTATAGCCTCCAATTTATACACAGCTTATTTATATTATATCCTACATGAAGATATATCTTATTTATTTTTAAATTGTAGAAGGGAATTTGTGGTTAGCCTCAGTGCCAGAAGCTGACTTGTTGCAGCCCAGAATAACTAATAAAAGGTGCCTATCCATTACATGTAACCAAACAACATAACATTACATCACATCTGGTGAAAGGACCCTCTAAAATCTAACGTCCTCCCAAGACATACTTGTGTTGGGTTCAACGTTTGACACACATACACTCAGATAATATACTGACTGAAGCTTGGAAAAGCATGTTCAGACAACGTCCTTGTAAATCATTGTCCACATAAACCACATATAAGGCGACAGCACACACACACACATTCAAATAGGTTGGTAGATTTAACATATGGCCACAAGTAACTTCACTAAGTTGTACATCAGATATAACTTACCTGTTCAACGTTGGTGAGTGGGCCGAGCTCTGGACTAGTCTGGGTCGGCTGACGGCTGTATGGATGCATGTGCTCTCAGTAGTCAGCTGTAGAAGATGAAACAGAGACAAAAGGACAATAAAGATAAAGTCCTACAGAGGGTATTTGACATCTGAATTTAAAAAAAAACAAATAAAACAGTCCAGCATTAACAGAAAGACAGAGGAAAAATTGCTTTAAAACTCACTAACAACTTTTGTAAGATATTACCATATCAGTAATGACGATATACCTCTTCAGTATCATCAAGGCCCGGTAAAAAGGAAAAAAGAAAACACCTGAAACTCAAATGTCCATCTCTGACTAAACAAATAACAAGTCTCAGCTAAGTCATTCATCATATCTTTAAAACAGGAGGCAGTCAGATCCAGTTGTGACCACTGTAGCCTTAAGCTACTAACCTTAATATAAATTATATAGGCTATTTGTGTTAGTAGCAACAACCTTGAGGCTACTTAACACCTCATTTGGTCACCACTCCTTCCAGTTCTTAGCTGCAGATGACTGAAATGAACTACAAAAAACCTCTGAAATTCAAAACCCTTATCCCATTCACAGCCTTTAAAGTACGGCTGCCTGCGCTCTGTCTGATGACTGTCCATGCTAACTGTTCTGCATCTGTACCGTACTATTCATCCTGCACACATGTGTAGCTATCATGTTTATTTATTATTTGTTTTGTCAGAGATGGACATTTGAGTTTCAGGTGGATTTGAATGTGCTTACAATTGACAACATACAAGGCGTGTATTTTGTGGGAATCAAACAAATAAAAGACAATTTCTGAGCAAGAGCAACTTGTGAGTTATGTGCACGCAGTGTGGTGTGGTCACCAGTTGATCTGCTGCCTCTTCATTTTAAGAGACGCTGTGTGACGTTTGAGTTGATATGAAACCATGCTCAGCACCTCCTGATACGATGCTATGGCGCGCTGCGTTAGACCCTGAAACTTATATATTTACTCACATAGGCAGCTACGAGTTCGAATCACAGTTAATACATTTATTTTTTCTACTTTTAAAAGGGATAAATACTTTTCTACGTGACATGCAGTGGTGTAGTGGTAAAAAAGAGGTGGGTAAACTATAAATTCTGTAATCAGGTGGACCACGACGCAATCACCGATAAGGTGGGCCACGACCTACTGGTGTATCTTGATGACATTGCTATAGTCATTTATCACTGGTTGTTCCCTCATAGGTCACACAATGGTTATTCAGTTCATACATTAATCAATGTTCTTGTTAAAAAGACTCAAGAAGGAATTATATGGTTGAAATCTATAAAGTTACTAAATGACAAAACAGAGACAACAAGAATATGTGTAAAATATTCACATTTAACAAGCTGGAATCAAAGACCTTTTAACTTTTATCTTAAAAAAATTACTCAAACCAATGAATCAATTATCAAAATAGTTGGTGATTAGTTTTTAATATATACACACATAGTAAAAACTCCATGGATTTTCTCCATAAGAATTTAGATTATCAGCCATAATGTATAAACCATCCCAGGAAGACTGACCCAGTTTCTGCTCCTGATGAAGCTAGAAGTCTGTATGATATCAACCTTGTAACATTATAAGAAAAACAATTATCCACTATCTTACGTAGAAAAACTACATTACCCACAATCCTAAGCGTAACAGCAACGTTTCTGATTGGTCAAACTGCCTGTTACCATAGAAACGTTTACCGTACCCGCGAAACTGCGAACAGCTAGAGCGACAACAATAACTAGCTAGCTGACTAGCAAAGGGAGATCCTTGTCACTAACATCCAGTTATTATCAGACAATATGTCCTGAATTTCACTAATGGGAAAAGGTAGCTAGGTGACCTGCAACTTCATGTCTGAAAGCTAGCCTCCACTACATCACTGGTGACATGTGTTTACTTAAACAGGCTCTGAAGACGAATAGGTGTATTTAATACAACGTGTTAGACATTAACAGGAAGAGCAACGCTGTGTTCCTGTTTAACAGCAAACCACGTTCCTAAGGGGACGGACAGGTTTCCTCAGACTAGACTCCAGACTAGACTCCAGACTAGACTCCAAAGACAAACCAGAGAGGTAACGTACACGTCGTTATGTTGAACATTTTAATGACAACTTAACAAAAAGGCATTCACGCGGACAGCTACGTATTCTCTTCCCGTTTTTAACAGCTGTCGTCACTACGACAACAACAGATGCTTTTGGCTGACGGTCGCCAGTTAACACGGACTCTCGTTAAACCGGAACACCGGGCCGGACCACTAAAAAGTAGCTAAACTAGCTACGGAGCTCCGTAGCTACGGAGCCGCTAAACAAGGCTCAACGAGCGGCATGGGGCCACGCGCCGCAGCCATAGCGCAACTTGAATGAGCTAGCTAGCTTTCGTTTTAAAAATGACCAAAACTGAAGTAGTGACACTGTTGGTCCTGTCCTCATGTCTACCTGCTGTCCTCCACCTCTTTAGTCGGAGGTTTAATGAGCAGGACATGTTGATAGCCACTCAAGCTAGCTCAGCTAACATTGCATGCGTATGCTTATAAATATAGCATTTTAACGTATTGCATAAATGCAACTATATTAACAAATATAAATCTTACCTGTATGTATTTAATCCCAAAGTAAGTCCATGACGTCTGGCTCCCATTTTCCGGGTTTCCTCTATTTAAGTTGTAAACACGGACGTCTTTCTGCAGCTTCGGATATTTCCGGGCAAACGCCGGCAGGTCTTGAGATCGACTTCGGGTGGTACCGCTTACGCGCGAAAACCAGCCAATCACAAGTCAGCCCGGCCGAATGCTCAGCGTGTGTGTGAAATGTGTATGAAACTGCAATTCTAGAACTCAGCAGTGGCGGCGCACTTCCGATACACTGGGATACACTCAAAATCAGGTCTACGGTATATTAGGACTTTGAAGAAAAAGAGGATTTGAGTTGTTAGGCAAGGCAAGGCAAGGCAAGGCAGCTTCATTTGTATAGCACATTTCAGCAACAGGGCAATTCAAAGTGCTTTACACAAAAAGCACTTTGTTTAGACACTAAAAATGCAATTCCGCTCTGTGTTTTACGGGGACTTTGGCATAGTCCCTGTAATCCCTTAGGTCCTCGGAGCCCAGGTGAAATGTCAGGTATTTTGTCCACGTAAACCACATATACCAACACACACACACACACACACACACACACACACACACACACACACACACACACACACACACACACACACACACACACACACACCTCCAACACTTTGAGCAATCCTCAGTCACTTTTAGCATTGAACCATATAACATGTATGATGTAATGTCTAGACATAGAACAAAGGGGCCGATCCCAAACATATGCAAATGAGGGGCACGCGTGGGAATATACAAATTAGGTCAAAGGTCAGCTGTCAAAAAAGTTTAAGGAAAAGTTTTCCATACATATGCAAATGAGGACCCCCTGACACGCGTGGGAAAGGGGGGGGGGCATTCATATGCAAATAAGAGGGGGCCACACGTGTGGGAAAAGGGGGCGGGGCCATTCATATGCTAATTAGGTCAAAGGTCAGCTGTCAAAATAAGTTTGACGATTAGTGGGTCTTATTATCTCTCTGATTAGGACTGGATTGAAGCTGATACTGGTGTCCAACTTGGCCCCAGGTGTGTCTGTTAATACACGGACAGAGACAACTTCTCTCTAGCTAAGTTTCCATCCACTTGTCAACTGAATTACAGTATCTGAAGTTTGGTCAAAAAGTTTTTTCATGCGAATAAAGCTGGTGAAAGTGTTGATGCTTCAGTAAGACCAACGTGCCACCTAGCTAACAGGTGAAGAACACATCAAAACCACTAGCTAACTTACTTTAAATGTGAAGAACTATAGACCAATAACAGGCTTAAGTAAACTGACAACATAAGTTATACGACTTACGGTTCTCAAAGAGGCACACACACAATCTCAGCTGATTATCCTCCGGACAGCTATTCCCCTTTTCATTTCTCTCACTTTTTTCTCCGTGTGGCGCGTGCACCCGCTCGCGGTGTGAGGCGCGTGTCCGCGCTATTGTCCGACATGACAACCTCTTGTACAAAACGAAAGTAACGAGCCAATTTTGTAAAATGTAAGGAGTAGAAAGTACCGATATTTGTGTTAAAATGTAAGGAGTAGAAGTAAAAAGTCGCCACAAAAATAAGTAGTAAAGTGTTATGGTGTAAGGAAGGAGGACCCAAATGCTGCGTAGTAGGAGGCTCTAAGCAGGGTTCATTGCACACCACAGTCCAAACAAACACAGGGAAAAAACGAAATCCAAAAATCCAAAATGCAAAAGAACAGGAATGGGGGGGGGGGAAGGCGAAGGAAGGCAGGAAACACTTCACGAGGAAACAAAAACCGTCACTGGAACAGGCAGCCGGCTCAAACTGGCAGGAAGACAGAAGAACAAAAACTCACAGGTAACAAGGATCAGGCAGCAGGCTCAGTCAGGCGGGAAGATCGATAGACAGGAAAAAACTACATATCATGTCGACTGGCAAAGGCTGAAAAACTCACGGGATGACGGCGAACTGACACAACGATCTGACAAGAGACAAAGGAAACACATGGGTTAAATACAGGAGGTAATGAGGCAATTGGGAACAGGTGAGACAGGTGAATCATATTAGGGCGGGGCTGGACAATCAGACAAACAAAGTGAAGCTAGACAAGACAAGACACAACAAGACAGGAAGCTGACTACCAAAATAAAGCAGGACAAACAGACACAGGGGAACAAGACAGGGACAGGACCACAGAGAAAACCAAGAACACACACAAGGAGGCTAGAAGGGAAAAACAACCCCAAAAAAACCCAAACCATGCCACGGGTCCCTGTGAAGTAAAAATATCTGAAAAACTTGAGTACAGTAACGAAGCATTTTTACTTTGTTACTTCCCATCTCTGGACCCATGTTATTGTCCTTCGGGTCCCTGGGACTCATGGCATTGTCCTACGGGTCCCTTGGCTCGAAGACCCTTGACGTTGTCCTACGGGTCCCTGGGACCCATGGCATTGTCCTTTGGGTCACTGGGACCCATGGCATTGTCCTTTCGGGTCCCCAGGACCCTTGACGTTGTACTTTTGGGTCACAGGGACCCTTGACGTTGTCCTACGGGTCCCTGGGACCCTTGACGTTGTCCTTCGGGTCCCTGGGACCCATGGCATTGTCCTTCGGGTACCTGGGATCCAGGGCATTGTCCTTTTGGGTCACAGGGACCCTTGACGTTGTCCTTTTGGGTCACAGGGACCCAAAGCATTGTCGTTCGGGTCACCAGGACCCTTGATGTTGCCCTTCGGGTCCCGGGGACCCGTGGCATTGTCCTTTCGGGTCACCAGGATCCTTGACGTTGTCCTACGGGTCCCCGGGACCCATGGCATTGCCTTTTGGGTCCCCGGGACCAGCTATGCAGTAGCTAACGCTAAAATAATACCGTGTTTGCTGACAGAACACACAATGGCCACTGTTTTACACTCATGTAAGAGTATATCAACATACCGGTCAACCATATATAAGTCCTGTCGTCCTCTCAAAGGGAAATAGGGCAAATACATGCACTGATAAACACAATCATCTCAATGAATGAAGCAGCATGCTAGAACAGATTGCGAAAACGCACCAGTAGGATGCAATTAACACTTTCACAATGGTGGTACACAATTGGATACGGATTCCGGGGTTTTGACAAGCATTCATTTTATTCATCTGCAGTATTGTGTATCTGTGTACAATTGGGTAAGGCTCCTAAACAGTTTAGGACACACTGACGTTCAGACGCTGAGGCTACGTATGTACGTAGCCAACCTTTCGGCTAAGTTCACACTCCCGATCAGACGCAGAGTTGCATACACAGTTTCCACGTACACGAACGTGTCACGGTTCACATGGTCTGTGAGTACGTCAACAAGGTCGCTCACACTTGTGATACGTTCAGATTTGTAGGGCGGCAGACGCAGCATCCACACAAACCTTTTGAAAGAGTCTTTGTTGAGGTCTTCGAGTGTGTCAAACACCTTCATCCTGACCTGAGCCGCATCCCCTCGGATGGCAGAGCCATATCCAGCAAGGGTAACATCTCCTCGTGGACGTGTCATTTGGTCATGGGCGCCGCTGCGTCTCCTTTCCACCAGATCGTTGCGACTTATGCGCTCCAGCAGGATGAGCAAGACCGCTCGCGCTTTGTCTTTGTAGCGCTGCACGATAGCGTCTGCTTTCTGGGTTCTATGAGTCAGTGGATCCAAAGTGGCACGACTGACAGGTCGTTGATCGTAGACGTGTATGTCAAGCATGACAAACTTGAGCCTGCTAATATCTTCGGTGGTCAACTCATCCAACATTGCGAGTAAATCATGAGCTACCTTGGGTGCAGCCGCAGCGGTTCCACCGTGATAGTTTTCCCAGGCGTCCATAAACGTTTCACACACGACGGCCCCGTTCTTCCTCGCTACATCAATCATTGTCCTAGCCCTGTCCTGAGGGGATCTAATAGAATGGACGGAGTCCACCTGTTCTTGTGTCATCATCCCATGGTGAAAGAGAATATCGGCCACATGGTTCAATCTGCCTATGTCACTGGCCTGTATGTAGCTGGCTCTTTTTTGCCTGAGCATCTTGTCCATGGCGAGGTACTCTCTTTGTGTTGAGGGTAGGTTGATCCACACACAGAAAACACACAAGCGCGGATAAAAAAGGTAAAGAAAAGGTTTAATCCAACAAAAACACAGATGAGGTACAGGTGGTGGTGGAGGTGTAGATGAGAGAAACAACGGAGCAGGTCTGAGGAAGCTGCATACGCTCACGGCGGAACACGGAAACTGTGACGAGAACAAAACAAGGTTAGTCAATAGCAAGGCTTGAGAGCAACGTGCACTGATGACTGGCCTAGGTACCACTTAGGGTTTAGTAACAAACTGGCGCTGAAGAGGTGGTCAGCCCGGGTTTATATACTGTGGAGATGGAATGATGGAGATGGAATGGAGGAGATGGATTGCAGCTGTGGAGATTGAATGATGGAGATGGTTTGCCGCTGTGCAGGAACCAGGTTCCTCTAGCCCTTGTGTTGTCCTTCGGGTCCCCGGGTCCCGTGCAGTTTTACCCATTGTGGTGTCCTTCGGGTCCCGGGGACCCGTGGCATTGTCCTTCGGGTCCCTGGGACCTTCTACGTTGTCCTTTGGGTCCCAGGGACCCGTGGCATTGTCCTTCGGGTCCAGAGGACCCTCGACGTTATCCTTTGGGTCCCAGGGACCCGTGGCATCGTCCTTTGGGTCCCAGGGACCCGTGGCATTGTCTTTCGGGTCCATAAGACCCTTGACGTTGTCCTTCGGGTCCCAGGGACCCGTGACATTGTCCTTTGGGTCCATAGGACCCTTGACGTTATCCTTCGGGTCCCCGGGACCCGTGGCATTGGCCTTGCGGGTCCCATGGACCCGTGGCATTGTCCTTCGGGTCCCAGAGACCCGTGGCACTGTCCTTCGGGTCCCAGAGACCCGTGGCATTGTCCTTTGGGTCCATAGGACCCTTGAAATTGTCCTTCGGGGACCCGGAACCCTTGACGTTGTCCCTCGGGTCCCTGGAACCCTTGACGTTGTCCTTCGGGTCCCAAGGACCCTTGACGTTGTCCTTCGGGGACCCGGAACCCTTGACGTTGTCCCTCGGGTCCCTGGAACCCTTGACGTTGTCCTTCGGGTCCCAAGGACCCTTGACGTTGTCCTTCGGGTCCCAAGGACCCTTGACGTTGTCCTTTGGGTCCCAGGGACCCTTGACATTGTCCTTCGGGTCCCGGGGACCCTTGACGTTGTCCTTTGGGTCCATAGGACCCTTGACGTTGTCCTTCGGGTCCCAGGGACCCGTGGCATTGTCCTTCAGGTCACAGGGACCCGTGGCATTGTCCTTCAGGTCACAGGGACCCGTGGCATTGTCTTTCAGGTCACAGGGACCCTTGACATTGTCCTTCGGGTCCCAGGGACCCGTGGTACACTCAATCGGTTGTATTAGTTCTGCTACCCTCGCATCGTACCGCCTTTGGGTCCCTGGGATCCTGGCCAGTGGCTTGTAGTTGTGGTAAAAACAGGAAAGGCAAAGGCGAGTGGAAAGGGAGGTTAAAAAAAGAAAACTAAAGGCTTGACATCTGTCTACTAATTATTTTTATTAGACACACACACACACACACACACAATATATATACACTTTAGACACATTTGTCTTCTTGTTGTTGTCATTTTCTTTTTCACGTCATCTTGTTTTGCACCTGTGCACTTTTTGCACGTGGCTTGGCACAGCCGGGGGAGAGGCTGCAGCATAGCCCGTCGTTTGACACTGGAGTTGAAGCTGCAACGGATTCTCTTGAGCGGCGGTGCCGCTCGCAATGTCCCCGCTGAAGCCAAGGTACAAAATGGAGAAAACCCACAAGAGGACCAACGTATACACGACCACAGCAGAGAAAAAGACTACTGCTGCTACGATGACGACGACATCAAAGATGATGACCAAGGCCAAGTGGATGTTGAAGTTCAAGACCAAGGAGGAGAACAAGTGAATGAAGAAGAAGAAGAAGAACAAGTGAATGAAGAAGAAGAAGAAGAAGAAGAAGTAGAAAAAGAAGAAGGTGAAGAAGTAGATGAAGAAGAAGACGAAGAAGAAGAAGAAGAAGAAGAAGAAGAGGGTAGTGAAGACGAGGGGCAAGAGGAGGCCAAGCAGGATGAGGAAACATTTGTGTCAAAAGATGGCAAAATCAAATGGTCCTCGAAAACGTGTCATCCCAGTGTTCCAAGACCTCATTGCCACGCCACCGAAAAGGACAAACCCGACCAAGAAGAGGACACGACAGACGCTGCCGCCACTGCTGTCATACTGCTACTACAGCGCCCGGGACCCACATAGTATGCCGCGGAACACGTCCACGACATAGTATCTGCGTTTGGCCTGTTTGTCACGCGGCAAATCAAAGACATGGTTGTGGCCGCCACGAACCTCGAGGGTCAAAGGACATGCGCCACAGCCGGCAAGTGGAAAGCGATGGACGTCACGGACCTGCGTGGCTACCTCGGGCTGCTGCTCTTCACGGCCGTGTACCGGTCCCGCAACGAGGCCTTGGAGAGCTTGTGGCACGAGGAGAGCGGCAGGGCCATTTTCCGCGCCACGATGCCAATCAAGCAGTTCCACGCGTACTCTAGACTGTTGCGATTCGACGACCGCGAGTCGAGGGCTGTCCGCCGAGCCTCGGACAAACTGGCGGCCGTACGAGAGGTGTGGGACGAGTGGACGCGGCAGCTGCCTCGCCTCTACAACCCGGGCGCCGACGTGACGGTGGACGAGCAGATGGTGCCCTTTCGAGGTGTTGTATTTTTTTTTTTTTTTTTTTTGCTTGGTTGTTGTTTTTGTACCTCTGCCGTACACTTGTTTTTCTTTGTGTGTGTGTGTGTTAAATTTTTTCTTCCCTCGCTATCCATCGTGTTTCATCTTCTTGTTTGGACACACCACTTTCACAAGGTCGCTGCGCCTACCGCCAGTACATGCCCAGCAAGCCCGCCCGATACGGACTCAAGTCGTGGGTGACCTGCGACGCCGGCTCCAGCTGCGCGTGGCACATGCAGCTCTACACAGGCAAGTCCGGGAGCGGCACGCCCGAGAATCTGGGCGCCCGTGTGGTGCTGGACCTGACCGAGGGCCTGAGGGGCCCACGTAACGTGACGTGCGACAACTTTTTCACCTCTTACGCGCTGGCCCAGCGGCTGCTCGCCGAGCGGCGCCTCATCGTGGTGGGCACAATGCGCAAAAACAAGCCCGAGCTGCCAGGTGCGTTGCTCGCCACCAAGGGCCGGGCGGTCTTCTCGTCCAAGTTTGCCTTCACGCCCGTCGCCACTCTGGTGTCCTACGTGCCCAAGAGGCACAGGAACGTGGTGCTGCTGAGCACGCTGCACACGGGGGATGCGCGCGTCGGCGCCAGCAGGCAAGCCAAGCCCGACATCATCCTCCACTACAACCACACCAAGGGCGGCGTGGACAACCTGGACAAGCTCGTGGGCACGTACAGCTGCCGCAGGAAGACGGCGCGCTGGCCCCTCGCCGTCTTCCACAACATCCTCGACGTGTCCGCCTACAACGCCTTTATGCTGTGGCGCGAGCTCAGGCCCGAGTGGATGCGCTCAACAGTGGCACAGTCACAAGGGGCCTAGAGGAGCATGGGGATTCTGAACCGGACACACCGAGGGTGCAAAGCAAAAGGAAGCAGTGTCAGCTCTGTCCGGAGAGAAAGGACCGCAAATCCCACATCGTTTGCGGTGGCTGCAAGAGATACATCTGTGGAAGCTGCACGCGGGCCTACTACTGTGCTGAGTGTGTTCGCCCGTAGCCTCTTGGCCCGTGTGGACGAGGCCCCGAACAAACCTTGAATCTGTTTGGAAAACACAAACACACACAAACACACACACACACACACAGACAGAGACACACACACACACACACACACACACACACACACACAGACAGAGACACACACACACAGACACACAGACAGAGACACAGACACAACCGTGGGTCCCAGGGACCGGAATGGCGAGGTTGAGGCCTCAAGGGTAGGAGAAAGATGACATCGAACAAGGATGGGTCCCCAGGACCCCAGAGGATAGGGGGTCCCTGGGACCCATGGCATTGTCCTACGGGTTCCACGGGTCCCTGGGACCCGAAGACCCTTGGATGTTGGATACTTGGATGCTTCTGGCGAGAGCAGTCGTGTTTTTCCTCCTCTCCCCTCTTATCTCAGCTTGGCTTCTTCCCAGTCTGTCTGGATTGTCTTGTGATACTTTTTATTTTCTCTTTGTCCCCTGCCTGCTGTTTTCCTGGAAATATTCAACATGGAATTGATTAACTGGTCACTCAGCGCTATTGACAAGATTTTTTCACCTAAACATGCTTCTCCGGGAGAGCCGCATTGCCCCAGCGGGACGTTCCCTGCAGGCTACACTCGCGATTCCTATTCACGGGATTGGCAGGTGGTCTGCCTGGATGTCCTGACTGTGGAGGATGTCGAAGATATTTGGATAATTGGAATTCTGTGGTGGGGCTCCTGATCATCGGCCTTGGGGTCTCGCTGACCTATTGGAAAATTGGTAAGACAGCCGCCAGCAAATTCACCCACAAGCTGTCTGGGGAACTTAAAGAGTGCCTACACGGAGTGGTTGAGGGGATGAAGGTTTTACATCTAAGGGCTAACCAGTCCGGTGAACTGTCTCGTAACATCTCAGACCGGACCGTGGAAGCGCAGAAGGGGATTGATAACATCAGGGCCCAGTCGGTGGAGTTGCTTCGTGTAACCACCGGACTGGCAGAGAAGGTAGATGGACTGCAAAAATCACTACGTGATATGGATGCTCGTATGACGCTGAGGTCGGTGACAACTGATTGATGGACATTGATTCGTACAAATTCCACCGAGTCACCCTAAATTTGGATTGAAATTGATCAACTGTTTCCCCCCCGCCCCCCCCCCCCTTCTCTGCCCGAAGCGGGAAAACAACTTGCAGCTGACATTCTATCCTTTCCCTTGCACTGGCTTATCTCTCCAAGGTCACGCAGATGGACTGAACTTTTACCAACACAGACAGTCTGATGCGCTACATTTACACACACAACTCATTCTCACACACACACCATACACCACCCCCCCGAACCAGCCCCGATCCGTCTGACTGCCTCGTTTCTTTCTTTCTTGTGTTTCCACCTCACGTCCATGGTCAAGGCCGGGCTGAACTGGGCTGTTTTGCACAGTGCAGTCAGTCTGTCTCACATTTCACATACATACGCACACACACTCATAGTCAAGGCCGGACTGAACTGAGCTGTTTTTCAACAACCCACACAGTTTGTGTCTCCTACGCACTCACATCCACAGACACCATACACCAATTATTCCTTCATGTATGTAGTCTCGTGCATTATATTATGTCTTGTATTATCCTGCTGTCTGCATATATCCTTTTCAGAGTGCATGTGGCGGCGCTTTCACTAGCTGCGGCTCAGAGGCTCTCTAAACTCTCTAAACTGTATTTCGTTGCATTGTACCTGTACATGTGTGATGACAATAAAGTTGAATCTAATCTAATGTTATCCCTTGGGTCCCAGGGACCCAGGGCATTGTCCTTTCGGGTCCCCAGGACCTTGACGTTGTCCTTTTGGGTCACAAGGACCCTTGACGTTGTCCTACGGGTCCCTGGGACCCATGGCATTGTCCTTTGGGTCCCTGGGACTCATGACATTGACCTTCGGGCCCCTGGGACTCATGACATTGACCTTCGGGCCCCTGGGACTCATGACATTGTCCTTCGGGTCCCTGGGACCCGTGGCGTTGTCCTTCGGGTCCCCGGGACCCCGGAGGATGGGGGCGCCACGGCAGTTGTGGGACGTACGTATAATGGCATGGAACATAAAACAGCGGGGTCTCTGAGACCCAAAGGATGAGGCCACGATGGTATTTGACATGGAATGAACCTGTGTCTCAGGTGGTTTCCCTCCATTTTATTCCCTCCTTTTTATGTGCAGCCGGGTCGGCCATTTTGCGGGTCCTGTGTGGGTAATTTTGTCGGCTGGGGCCGTCCTGTAGCTTTGTGGCAAACATGGCAATACCACTCCACAACAGGTTTACACCGCTGGCGTTGGCTCCGGGGGGTGGGGCTGTGGGGGGGGCGAACCATCGCTCCCCTCCTTCCCTTCCCTTGGGGGCCAACAGCCAGCCTGCACACACTACAGTTCACCATAACTATCTTCACACCAAGGCATACTTCAAATTGTTACAGGCCATCCACCACTCTGAAATCATCAGTCACACACTTCACCAGGGCTGCCAACTCTCACGCATTGGCCGTGAGACACACGCATTTGACTGGTTTCACAAGCCCACACGCCACACCCCCGATTTCTCACGCTGAAGTGTCAACCCAGTCGGTCAAATTTCTGATAGATGAGTTTATCTATAGATCTACCTGTTAAGCCAATGATCAACTAGTTGTGCTTTCAGAGACTGTGTGTGTGTGTGTGTGGGGGGGGGGGGTTCAAGAGCGCTCCCTGTCTGTGGACGTTTCGAATTGTCGCAAACTGAAAACATTTTTTTCACGAGCCATCCCAGGTGCATTTCCCCGGCTTCAGGTATGAGCTCTGAGAATCACAGACCCGTCCGTCGCTTCGTGTCCACTCTCTCTGTAAAAATAGAGGTGAGTAGCGCGGCTGGCAGTGTAGCAACTTCAGTTCATATTAGTGGACCCGCTCTGGGGGGGGGGCAGTGACGCGTTGCATCCGCGTAGTCCTGTGATAATGAGCAGCGTACACCCTCCTCTAAACTTTGTCAGAGACCAGAGACCCAGATGGGCCTCGGTGTCTGTCAGACGGTCTGAGTGAGATCCACCATATCAACGGAGCAATGACATGCACAGCAGACTATATTACAACTCTCCAAATCTCGGACAACAGAGATGCGAGGAGTTATATTTTGAATGTGCACAAAGTTGTAAACATGAGCAGAAATCTGATGAAGCACATCTGAGCTATACTATATATACTATACTATATATACAATACTGCAACGTTGGGCCACTATGGTGCTTCTCTAACCTTGGTGCATCTCAAAATGTAATTGTAAATAATTCATTCAATGTTTTATAAAATGAACAAATAGTCTTTATTTTCCCAAAAAGTAAATACAGTAAGTGGGGCACAGAGGATGAGGGCCAAACATTACTGAGCCTTGGCACACAGGTTAAAGGATTAGAATTTATGCAAAACAGTGGTTCTCATTCTTTAGAATTTCAGTGGTCTTAGTTTATCCCTCAACATTAATTTAACTTTGGGTCCCTGGTCCCTACACCAGGGACCCCTGGACCTGTTCCCCACAGACCCAAATCTTCTCAGCTGTTGCTGACATATGCTACTGTCTCTTCATGTGGTTCATTATGTTTGGCACATTGTCTGGGTCAGTTCTTATATCATAAGAAGTTAACAATGTAAATAATGTAGCCTAAATGCTGAATACCCTAATACCTGTTGATACTACAACAATGCAAAGGCTCCTAACCCTACACTTTTGCACATATCATGCAAGACTTGATTTCTCAATTTTTTTGCAAAAAACTCTCCAGAAAGTGCCATTTCATGGTTTATTTTTCAAATTTTTTTCCTGAGGGGGCATACCCCCAGACCCCCCTAGGGAGAGCCCCACCCCCCACATATAACAAATCCCAATTACAACCCTGAAGTAGAATGATGCTGAAAGAGCCAAAGAAATTGGCTCTTTCTTTTAAATTGGCTCTCAATAACATCACCATACTCAGGGTACATTATGACACAGTCATTGCCACACTGCTCCCACCATTTGCACAGGCATCCTTCACCAAATCCATCCAGTGGGGGAGGGCGAGGTACAGGAGGAAACTTACAGCCTCTTCTGTCGCCACACTGAGGGACCTGATCTCTAGGGGTCCCCAGACGGAGGAGGCCCCTCCGCCACCTCAGCTCTCCCCTAACCACTTCCCACCACTTCCAGGACCGGCAGGTCCCCCCTTCCCCCTACCCTCTTCCTCACTCTCTCCCCTTCTTACTCCAACCCATCCTGCCCCTCCGGTGGCTGTTCCTCTCCCATCCCTCCCAAGATTATCTTCCACTCCCCTCCCCCCCTCCCCCCCTCCTCACTCCCCTGACCTCACCTATCCTTCCTCCTACCTCCCCTCTTTTTCCCACCTTACTTCCCAAACCTTCTCCTCCCCCTCCTCCCCCCCCCCCCCTCCACCACCAGCTCTTTCTGTTGCACAACCCGGTCCTTCAGGCCTCTGTACGTTGGAGGTGGGGGAGCCCGGGGGGGGGCCCGGCAGGGTGACTCAGCCTCAAATCCAGCTCCAGAAACGGAACCCGAGACGGCAGGTGTGAGTAGAAATTAACCCCCTGTCCGTCAAGGAGCTCCAGCAGCATGGGTTAATTCGGGCTGGGTCCCTTGCCTGCCCCCCTGCCTCCTCCGCTCCACCACCTGACACAACCCACACTATCCACAGTAATGTAATAATCAATGTTGCTCTCCCAGGCAGTAACACCATTTCACCTCTTTCACCCACAGAATCCATTTCAGCACATATACAGCAGAGGGAGCCAGAGCTGTTGGCTGTGGGGCCCTGTGGGGGAAACCCAACCACTGAGGTGGATGTGAAAACAATGATGAGAAAGGGACAAATGAAAAGCGAAAAGCTGATTCCACCCCAAACATCTGAGTTATCCACCTCCACCCCAAACAGGGCCTCTGCGGCAACACCTGGCTCCCCAGGGCGCCCGGAACCACACACACACCCACGCACTTTTAGAAAATTACAGGACTGGTCGCTGGAGGTGGGGAAGCGGACTCTCTTTTTGGGGGACTCCAACCTCTCACGCATCTCATTTTTCACAGACCCAGACATACAGGTTGACAGTTACCCAGGAGCTACCTTCCACCACATAACAGCCATTTTAAAAAAACTACAACCACAACCAGACACACAGCATGTCATCCTTTCAGCCGGACTCAACACCTGCCTCTCAGAACATGAACCAACTACCATATTCAAACCGCTACAGCAGATGGTAAAAACTGGTCAAACTACTTTTCCAAACGCCACCATCTACCTCCCTGTAATAAACTTTTCCAACAGGTTGAATCCATGCCAGCAGGCACTACTAACCACCCTCAATAATGCAATAACCTCAAAATACACCTTCCTTGCAGAAATCAATCCACTTCTTTTCCGGACAGCCAGAGACAACATCCACTGGACAGCAGACACGGCCGAGATGTTGTTCAAGTACTGGAAACAACAATGAAACTAATAACGGGGACCAACTGTCACAGTACAACCCCCCAGTCAAATATAACTAATCTTTCTGCTGTTTTCTCCCTCACGCCTGCACAGCTGGAGATCCTGGAAAAGGGCTTCACCTTCATCTCCACACCCAAACCTCCCACCCGGCCGGAGCTCAGAGGGGACCTGCACACCTTTCACAGGAGGCTTAAACTCCTGGATCATTTTCAGGGAGGACAGAGGCGGGAACCTGTGCTCTTTACCGGACCGTCCCATTGGGAACCACACTCGGACACAATATCACCAGAAATAGAACAATTAATCAATAAAAACAACCAAGAACTCACACATTGGCGCCCCTTTTTTACACAGAGCACCCAACATTAGTCAGGAACAAAAACAGATTATTAATTCATTAGGTAATAACAAACACATAGTCATAAAACCTGCAGACAAAGGGGGCCAAATAGTTATCCAAGACAAGAACAACTACATTTTAGAAGCCAACAGACAGTTAAATGACACCACATATTATAGACCGCTTACTAACACGTTACAAATAGAAACACAAACACTTATTAGGGACATTACAGACAACTTTTACCAAAACAAATTCATTAACCTTAAACAGAAAAAGTACCTGGACGGTCCGGATGAGCCCAGGTCTCGCCTCTTTTACCTCCTCCAGAAGATCCACAAGCCTCCTATGACTTGGACGGTTCCCTTTGTTGTTCCGGTCGGCAGACCAATAGTCAGCGACTGCGGATCAGAATCCTACAATATCACAGAATATATAGACCACTTCATAAACCCACTTTCCAAACTGCACCCCAGCTACATCAAGGACACCTACGAATTTGTTAATAAAATAAAGAACCTCCAGGTACCCGGTCACACCCTCCTCTTTACAATAGATATAGAATCACTTTACACCAATATTGAAACTTCACTTGGTCTCTCAGCCATAAAACACATTTTTAATAAGTACCCTGACCCATCCAGACCAGACAGCCATATTTTACAGTTACTTCATCTCACACTCACCCGGAACGACTTCACCTTCAACAATAAACACTATCTCCAGCTGTGCGGGTGTGCAATGGGCCGGAAGTACTCCCCGTCGTACGCAGACATCTACCTGGCCCATTGGGAGGAAACAGCTTTCCATCAAATCACCATCAAACCCCTGCTTTACTTCCGGTACTTGGACGACATCTTTGGCCTATGGGACAACACAGAACCGACATTCCTGACTTTCCTGGACACCCTCAACTCACACCACCCTAAAATAAGACTCAAACACACCCTTCAACCCGTTACAGTGGAGTTCCTCGATACGGGGGTCTTCTTCCACAGCTCCGGCGACCAGTCAAAGACACTAGCCACCAAGGTTTATTTCAAGAACACAGACCGCCATGCACTCCTTCATAAAACCAGCTACCACCCCAAGCACACGTACAGAGGCCTCATCAAGTCCCAGCTGATCCGCTTCCACAGGATCTGCACCTTCCCGGAGCACGTGGAGGAGGCCACCAGGACACTTTTTAGTGCTTTGAGGTTGAGGGGTTACTCGAGGCGCTTCCTTAGAGGCATAAAGGCGGAGGTCAGCGGCGGTCTCACAAACAGAGACCAGACCAGCGCCATCCAGCCGTCTAACTCGACCCTCGTCTCCTTGGTCGTTTCCTACTCGGAAAATCTGAGAAGCTTAATGCCTGCAATAAAGAGGAACTTCCGGGGGGCGGGGGAAGAGTGCGACGTGCTGAGGGACTGCCGCATGATCTCCGCGCACAGGAGAAACAAAAACTTAACAGACACAAACCTGAACAAAAACTCGGACCCTAGGGAAGCGCTTCGAGGTTCGGATAAATTAAGAAAATTGAGCCCCTGCAGCTCGATTAACGTAGAGTCACGAAACTTGGTACACATATGTACCATGGAAGGGCGGACATAAAACTCTATTGTAGCCCCCCCATAAACCCAACAGGAAGTCCGCCATTTTGTTTTGAATGAGCGAAATTAGTGCGATTTTGCCCATTTCCACGTGTCGTACTTTAACGAACTCCTCCTAGAGCTTTCGTCCGATCAACTTCAAACTTGGTGTGTTTCATCTTAAGATGTTGAAGATAAAAAGTTATTAAAAGAAAAACTTTTCGTCAGCGATGAAGGATAAAGTGGCTGTAACTACAGTGTACTTGTCGTACCTGCTTGAAATTTCCCACAATCACCAAGAGTCCAGGCCTGAGGACATCTGCTGGCCAATATGGAGTTTTGGAGACAGCACCACCATCTGGCAACAAGAAATATGCCTTATAGGACAAACATCATCCGATTTACATGAAACTTAGAATGTGTGGTCTACATGTGATACTGAGGCGGCCCCTATATTATGACCACGCCCAGTCAATCAGGCAACGCCCCCTTTCATAACATTTGAACCGTTCAAATAGAGTCTTGTGTGAGGTATCAATGAACTCAGCAGAGAGTTACATTTTCATTGATGATGGTTTGACCCGCCCCCTATGTGTAGGCCACGCCCCCTTTCCATAACTGGTGACCCATGTCAGGTACAGTCTTGTGTGAGGTATCAATGAACTCAGCAGACACTTACTTTTTTGTTGGTGATGTTTGACCCGCCCCCCTATGATGCGGCCACGCTCCCTCTCACAGATAGTCACCTGTATGATGCATAGGCTTGTGTAAGGTATCAATGAACACAGCAGAGACTTCCTTTTTTATTGGTGATGTTTTACCCACCCCACTATGGTGCGGCCACTTCCCCTTTCACAGATAATGACTTGTATGATTACAAGATGTTACGATCTGGGTCGATGTTAAGATGACCATAACGTTATTAGGAGGATTGTGGAGGAACCCAAACAAAAGGGAAACGAGGGTATATTAAAATGAAGGTGATTTAATGACCACAATGGATAAACAAGTAACACAAAGAGAGGTACTGGGGGTTGAGAATAAACAACAGAACAGAAGGGGCACAACACCCAGTACCTTACAAAATATAACTTAACAAACAAAAGACTAACCAACAAAAGTACTACATAAACAAAATCTAACTAGTAACTCTCACTGGATTTACAGTAATGTTTTCAGTCAACAGCCTTCTAACAATGATTACTAGAGCAAAAGGTTTCTAAACCACAATCCCTAGTACAATAGTTTCTCAAACATCAGTCTCTAGCACAATAGTTTCTCAAACATCAGTCTCTAGCACAATAGTTTCTCAAACATCAGTCTCTACCCGGACCGCATGGCAGACTGAACTAAACATTCAGCCGCCCGACTGGAGAATCACAGCGGTATTTGAAGTCTGCCGGGTTGATTGCAGGACGTCGATTGGCTGGGACCACGGCCGACGCACCAATCAACAACATGGCAAGGGAACAAGGAAGTGGGCGGAGCCATCTTTGTAGGCCAATCCTCCTCTGGCAATCGCACATCCGGATTTGCATATCCTAAAACAATGTCCTTAAAAGGCAGGGGCCGTAACACCCTCCCCCTTAAAATGCAAGCTATAAAATTTGGTTATTTTAAAACACAGAAAACAACAATCTTTACATCGACATCACAATCTGGATAAGGCATCAGCTATCACGTCATCCGAACCTTTCTTGTGAATTATCTTGAGGTTGTAGTCTTGCACAAGCAGAGCCCATCGCATGAGTCGCTGGTTGTTGTTATACATGCGCGTCAAGAAAACAATAGGGTTATGGTCGGTGTACACAACAACCGGTAATACAGTAGAACCAACATAAACCTCGAAATGCTGAAGTGATAACAAGAGAGCAAGAGTTTCCTTCTCGATGGTGGAGTAATTAGCTTGGTGTCTGTTGAATTTACACGAGTAGTATGCGACAGGGTGATCAATCCCATCCATCCCTTCCTGTAATAAAACAGATCCCGCACCCACTGCGCTGGCGTCCACCTCCAGTTTAAAAGGTGTGGAAAAGTTTGGTGCCGCAAGCACAGGCGCATGAGTAAGCAAAGCTTTAATGCTGTCGAAAGCAACCTGACATTCTTGACTCCACTTAAAATCAACTTTTGAACTGGTCAAACCGGATAAAGGATGAGCAACAGTGGAGAAATTTCGGCAATAACTCCGGTAATAACCAGCCATCCCCAAAAATCGTCTCACCGCTTTACGCGTCATGGGAATGGGACAATCTCTGATAGCAATAATCTTAGCTGCAACGGGTCTCACCTGGCCCTGTCCTACTTGTTGTCCAAGATAGGTGACAGTAGCTTTTCCGAATTCGCATTTAGCTAAGTTTAGTGTCAGCGTGGCACGAGCTAACCGTTCGAAGACTTGTTCTAATATGCTCATGTGTTTTTCCCAGGTCTCAGCATAAATTAACAGATCATCCAAATAAGCATTACAGTTGGGTAATCCTGCTAACACGGTGTCTACTAATCTTTGAAATGTTGCGGGTGCGTTGCACATACCGAAAGCCATAACTTTGTATTGGCAGAAGGTATCAGGCGTAACAAATGCAGATATCTCGGCGGCACGGTCCGTTAACGGTACCTGCCAGTATCCTTTTAATAAATCCAATTTACAGACAAATTTAGCCGTGCCTAGATTGTCAATACAATCTTCCATTTGCGGGAGCGGATACGAGTCTTTGACGGTGACGGCATTAACTTTTCTAAAATCTGTGATGAACCTGGGAGTTCCATCAGGCTTAGTTTCCACTAAACATGGTGAACTCCACGAACTAGTGCTTCCAGTGGCTAAGTCATTTTCAAGAAGATACTCTACCTCTTTTTTCATCATTTCTTGTTTAGTCGGATTAACGCGATAAGCGTGCTGCTTAATCGGACGCGCATCTTGCACATCTATATCATGTTTAAGCACATTAGTGCAAGAAGGAACATCACCAAATAAACACTGATATCGGTTAATTAAACTCTCAATATCGTGTTGTTGTGCAGCAGTTAAATGTGTTAACTGTGCCGATAAGGTATCAAGAGCCGCCGAATTAAAAAGACGCGCTGCCATGATTTGTGGGATACGTAAATCATTTTCAGGCGGAGTATCAGTCACAATAAGAGCAGCAACTTTAGGAGCTGTCTTAACGGCAGGGGAAGCTGGAACATCAGCTGTATGATATCGTTTGAGCATGTTTACATGACAAACTCTGTGTTTGCGTCTACGATCAGGAGTACAAAGCACGTAGTTAACATCACTACTTCGTTCTTTAACTACATAAGGTCCTGCAAATTTAGCAGAAAGGCCTGAAGCCTGAGTGGGCAACAGTGCCAAAACTTGTTCCCCTGGTGCAAACTGTCTGCGCACAGCTGAGCGGTCGTAGTTTCGTTTCATAACTGTTTGTGATCTCTTAAGGCTGTCTTTAGCTAGATCATTCGCACGCTGCAAACGTTCTCGAAACTTGCGGACATACTCTAGTATTCTCTGTTTAGGGGACGTTTCACGGATTAATATCTGATCATGCAGAGTTTTCAGTGGTCCACGAAGCGTGTGACCAAAAACAAGTTCAGCGGGGCTGAAACCCGTAGATTCTTGTACTGCGTCTCTCACAGCAAACAATATAAATGGAATTCCCTCATCCCATTGTATATCTGTTTCCAAGCAATATTTTCGCAGCATAGACTTTAATGTCTGGTGCCAGCGCTCTAGAGCTCCTTGTGACTCTGGATGATAAGCGGATGACACGACGTGCTGAATTTTTAAAGTCTCGAGGACCTGATTGAAAAGTCCAGACTGAAAATTTGTGCCTTGGTCCGTTTGAATTACCGTGGGCAATCCAAACGTGGAGAAAAACTCTGTTAAAGCTTTCACGACGGACTAGAGGTAATATTTCTAAGCGGAATGGCTTCTGGATAACGAGTGGCAGTGCACATAAGTGTCAGTAAGTATTGATTTCCGTTTTTGGTTCGCGGCAAGGGACCCACGCAATCAATGATTATGCGCTCAATCGGTTCTCCAATTACAGGAATGGGCTGTAGTGGCGCGGGAGGGACGGCTTGGTTAGGCTTCCCGACTATCTGACATACGTGACACGTTCTGCAATGTTTAGCAACATCGGACTTAAGATGTGGCCAATAAAAATGCTTAAGAATAGCACGATATGTTTTGTTTATCCCTAAGTGTCCAGCCCACTTGCCTTCATGTGCCACAGATAAAACATGTTGTCGGCAAGAGGTTGGCACTACTATCTGGTACACCGAGTCACTATCTGAGTCATCATTCAAGAATGAACACCATTTACGCACTAATACATCACCATCAAGAAGATATGCAACTTTCTCATCTTTTGCTCTGTTGTTACTCACCACTTTTGCGTAAAAGCCCGTCAGAGTGGGATCCATTCTTTGTAATTCACTGAAATGAGCCCTGGTGATTGGGAAAGTCTCGGCTCCAGACACATATGGCGTAACCGGGTCAGCTGTCTGCAGTTGCCCGTCGGCCACAGCCGACGTCACGGTGTCAGGATTCTCCATCTTAATCTCTCCCTTCATCTCAGGAAAGATAGGGGGAAAGATTGAGTCATACAGGTTAAACATTTCATTGTCCTTTTCAACAAAACGACCGAGCTCCTTCTCAAGCTCTCGTGCACGCGCACGTGTAACAGCGCAAGCTAAAAGCGCATGTGCAATCTGAAATCTCATTATGCTGCGGTGTCTCAAAACTCGGAGGTTTGTCTAAAACCTCTAGAGTAGGCGTAACTTTACCTCCAGCAATGTCATTTCCCATTAAAATAGTTATACCTTCGATAGGCAGTTCGTCGCACACTGCTATTGGAAAACAACCTGTGACGAGAGGAGACCGGATGTAAACAGTGTGTACTGGTCGCGGTGCATAACCCATCTCGACTCCTCGGAGAATTGCACTAAAACCACAAGCAGATTTGTTAGAGAAAGGCAAAGCATGTACAAGCACTACTGATTGTGAACAAGCAGTATCTCTTAAGACAGTCACAGTACATTCATCCTTCGTTTCACCCGTTAACGACACGCTTGCATCAAATACAAACGGCTTAAAACATTCATCAATGGACGGAGCTAGTGGGCGTGTGTTCACACAATCAACTTCTGCTTTAATTAATCCCACACCTTTAGGTGGAGTAGATCGTGTAGACAGATCTCTCTTTTTCAACATCTGGCAATTTGCAATTACATGCCCTACTTTGTGGCAGTAAAAACATTCTCGTTCCTCCTTCTTTGGTGAAGAACGAAATGGGATATGGTTCCGTGGAGGGGTCGTGTCAAAACGTGGCTGCTCCACTGAAACAAAAGCAGATTTGTGCGTTAACACATACTCATCAGCTAAGCTAGCCGCTGCAGAAATATTAATCACTTTCTGTTTGTTCAAGTACACTACAATGCGGTCCGGTAAACATCTTTTAAAGTCCTCTAAAAGAATTAACTCTCGTAAAGCACTGTAATCTGTGACCTTACATGTGTGACACCACTTACCAAACATCGTTGCTTTTTCTCGGACAAACTCAAGGTGTGTTTGTACAGAACTTTTTCTGTGATTCCGAAATTTTTGTCTGTATGCCTCAGGCACAAGCTCATAAGTCCGTAAAATCGCTGATTTCACAGTCTCATAATCTAAACTCTCTTCTACAGGTAATGCAGCGATAGCAGCTTGAGCCTTACCATGGACTTTACACTGAAGTAGGAGTGTCCAAACCTCAGGTGGCCAGTGCAGTGCCGTAGCAATTCTCTCAAATACGTTAAAATAGGAATCAACCTCGCTCTCACGGAATGTAGGGACAAAAGAAACATTTTTACCAATATCAAATACTGTTTTAGGCATTGGTGTAGCAGTGGTGGAGGGGGATGCCATACCTGAACCATGGGAAGCAATCTGCCCTGCGTCAGAGACTTCCAGCTCTAGTCGACGCAGCCTCACTGCCTTGTCAGCCTCAATATCCATGCGCTTTACCTCCAACTGGAGCTGCAGCTGTCTCTTGTGCTCTTTATCCTGAGCCTCCATTAGCAACCGGGCGAGGCGGACTTTCAGCCGTGCCTCGTCCCTGGAGCCAGTACCGCTCTGCGGGGATGGGTCATACCTGGGCAGAGTAAACAGGGGTTTCTCCGGCTCACCTGCCCTGGCGCCCTCCCTGGAGACTGTGGGAGTTTCAGCGTCTGTAGGATGATTGGCAAAAGGTACAGCAGGCTCTGGTTGTTCAATTACCTCCAGCACCCCCTTATCCACCAAGCTACCAATAACCCTGTCTCTAAGTTCCTTTTTTACCAAGTATTTAGATATATCAAGACTGAAGTGAGACACTAGAGATATTAGGTCATCCTTCCTACAATTGTGAAGTTGGGCAAGAGTAGGTTGTTCCAAAAATTTCTCCAAACAAAACTTTTCTGCCATGGTGGGACTCAAGTAGCCAGCTGCAAGTCCTAATTATTCAATTAATGCCTTTAACACTCCACACTATTCCCTCAATTGGTACACACCGTTTTGTCTTGGTTTTCCACAGTTTCCCAACATTTTTGGCTATAAAATATCCCGGACGAGCCCCCATATGTTACGATCTGGGTCGATGTTAAGATGGCCATAACGTTATTAGGAGGATTGTGGAGGAACCCAAACAAAAGGGAAACAAGGGTATATTAAAATGAAGGTGATTTAATGACCACAATGGATAAACAAGTAACACAAAGAGAGGTACTGGGGGTTGAGAATAAACAACAGAACAGAAGGGGCACAACACCCAGTACCTTACAAAATATAACTTAACAAACAAAAGACTAACCAACAAAAGTACTACATAAACAAAATCTAACTAGTAACTCTCACTGGATTTACAGTAATGTTTTCAGTCAACAGCCTTCTAACAATGATTACTAGAGCAAAAGGTTTCTAAACCACAATCCCTAGTACAATAGTTTCTCCAACATCAGTCTCTAGCACAATAGTTTCTCAAACATCAGTCTCTAGCACAATAGTTTCTCAAACATCAATCTCTAGCACAATAGTTTCTCAAACATAAATCTCTAGCACAATAGTTTCTCAAACATCAGTCTCTACCCGGACCGCATGGCAGACTGAACTAAACATTCAGCCGCCCGACTGGAGAATCACAGCGGTATTTGAAGTCTGCCGGGTTGATTGCAGGACGTCGATTGGCTGGGACCACGGCCGACGCACCAATCAACAACATGGCAAGGGAACAAGGAAGTGGGTGGAGCCATCTTCGTAGGCCAATCCTCCTCTGGCAATCGCACATCCGGATTTGCATATCCTAAAACAATGTCCTTAAAGGCAGGGGCCGTAACACAAGAGATACTGGAGATTTCATCCAATCAACTTCAAACTTGGTCTGTATCATCCTAAGATGTTGAAGATGAAAAGTTATTAAAAGAAAAACTTTTCATCATACGGTGTGGGCGTGGCATGGTGGCCATTTTGAGTGTTTAGCGATCACTGAGAAAGTGGCTGTAACTACAGTGTACTTTGTCGAATGTGCTTAAAATTTTGTAGGATTCATCAGAGTCCGCCCCTGACGACATCTACACGCAGAAATTCGATCAAAGTCATAGCGCCCCTAGTGGCAACAGGAAGTACGCCTAAAAGACAAGGTGCAATACTTTAACGAACTCCTCCTAGAGATTTCATCAGATCGACTTCAAACTTGGTGTGTGTCATCTTAAGATGTTAAAGATGAAAAGTTATTAAAAGAAAAACTTCGTCAAACGGTGTGGGCGTGGCATGGCGGCCATTTTGAGTGTTTAGTGATGAAGATGAAATTGGCTGTAACTACAGTGTATGTTGTCGTATCTGCTTGAAATTTCCCAAAAACACCAAGAGTCCAGGCCTGAGGACACCTACAGGCCAATATGGACTTTTGGAGATAGCGCCACCATCTGGCAACAGGAAATATGCCTTCTGACAGGAAGTGAGTGTAACTTGAGTGTACATTGTCCAATTGGCTTGAAACTTTTCAAGATTCATCAGAGTCCGCCCCTGAAGACATCTACATGCCGAAATTCGCTCAAAATCATAGCGCCCCCTAGTGGCAACAGTAAGTAGTTCTAAAAGACAAGGTGCCATACTTTAACAAACTCTTCCTAGAGATTTCATCAGATCGACTTCAAATTCCGTTTGAGTCATCTTAAGATGTTGAAGATGAAAAGTTATTAAAAGAAAAACTTTTCGTCAAACGGTGTGGGCGTGGCATGGCGGCCATTTTGGGTGTTAGCGATGAAGATGAAATTGGCTGTAACTACAGTTGTTGTCCTATCTGCTTGAAATTTCCCACAAACACCAAGAGTCCAGGCCTGAGGACACTACAGGCCAATATGGAGTTTTGGAGATAGAGCCACCATCTGGCAACAAGAAATATGCCTTATATGACAAAACATCATCCGATTTACATGAAACTTAGAACGTGTGGTCGACTGTGATACTGAGGCGGCCCCTATTATGACCAGCCCAGTCATCAGGCCACGCCCCTTTATAACATTTGAAGCTGTAACATAGATACTTATGTGAGTATCATTGAACTCAGCAGACTTCCTTTTTATTGGTGATGTTTGACCCGCCCCCTAATGTGATGCGGCCACGCCCCTTTCCCAGATAAGGAGCTGTATGACGTATAGGCTGGTGTTAGGTATCAATGAACTCAGCAGAGACTTCTTTTTTTATGGGTGATGTTTGACACGCCCTCTTATGATGCGGCCACGCCCCTTCACAGATAATGACTTGTATGAGTGTAGGCTGTGTAAGGTATCAATGAACTCAGCAGAGACTTCTTTTTTTATGTTGTGATGTTTGACCCGCCCCCTTATGTGGCGGCACGCCCCACTTTCACAGATAATGACCTGTATGAAGGGGCTTGTATGAGGTATCGATGAACTCAGCAGAGACTTCCTTTTTATTGGTGATGTCGACCACGCCCCCTAGGATGCGGCCACGCCCCCTTCACAGATAATGACCTGTATGACATATAGGCGATGAGGTATCAATTGAAAGAACCAGGGACTCCTTTTCATTGGCGACAATTTTCAGGGTACGAGTGACGCGCAAATGATTGCGGTCGCAAGGAGAGGCGTCCGCCGGTAACCCGACTGGCGCAGGTTAGCGAGGGCCTCCATCGCTGCTTGCAGCTTTATTAGGGCCCGAGCGCCGACAGGCGGCGAAGCCCTATTGAACTGAAGGAATATTATATTATTATTAGGGCCGAGCGCCGACAGGCGGCGAAGGCCTATTGGACATGAAAGGAATATTATATTATTCTTTATTATTATTATTCGTTATTATTTTCGCAAAATGATTGCCTTTTTGGAGGATTCTACAATATTCAAAAACTCACCAAATTTGGGGCGCATCAGGTCTGGTGAAAATTTACGTATTTTAATGGTTTCGGGAATAGGCGCACAAAAATGGCTCGCTAGCGCCACTACAATATTACGAAAATCAGCCCCTGCACTGCGTTTATGTAGACTCACGAAACTTGGTACACATATGTATCATGGCAGGGGGACATAAAACTCCATTGTAGCCCCCCCTTAAACCCAACAGGAAGTCCGCCATTTGTTTTGAACGTGCGAAATTAGTGCGATTTGCCCATTTCCACATGTCGTACTTAACGAACTCCTCCTAGAGCTTTTTTTCCGATCAACTTCAAACTTGGTGTGTGTCATCTTAACATGTTAACGATGAAAAGTTATTAAAAGGAAAACTTTTTCGTCATGGGCGTGGCGTGGCGGGGAGGCCATTTTGTGCGATTCGCCACCGAAACAGGAAGTGG
>NW_022604194.1:0-6437 GCF_008692095.1 Etheostoma spectabile | reverse complement strand
ATAGTTCAGATGAATGCTTGTGAATTGCCACCCTTGGTTCTGTGTGAACATCCTGAAAAAGATTGCAGTTAACAGATTGTCATTGTAATATTACTAGTCCACCGCGAGTGTATTTGTGCGAAGGAGTGAGAGGTCACTTTTTAATTGTAAAGATTATAGAGATGTACATAAAAAGGCTCTAGATGGAGTCTTATGAAAAGTTTTCGTTGTTGCATGTGTGATTTTTGTTGTGGTTTGGCTTGTGGTTTTTTCTCCGCTTATTTGTTGTAAATGACGACCCTTATGGTAAAGTGTTAGTAGGGCAGTGAAAAAGTATGGCAGTAAAAGAGAGAAAGTAGCAAAAGAATGTGAAGAAATGGGAGAGAGGAGATGGATTGAGGGAGAAGGGCGCCGTCCCCGAGAAAGTGAATGAAATAGTTAAGTATGAAAAAAGTAAGTTGGAGTATGCGGAAGGCAGGCAGAGGAGACAAGAAAAGAAAATGGTTTAATTGACTAACCAAAGCAGATGGAGTATGAAGCGCAGAAAGAGAAATATGGGTGGGGTTGAAAATGACAAAGGCAATACAGAAACAATTGGGATTGACAAACAAGATGACAAAAGTTCCCAAAACTGAGACAGAAGCTGAACAGAATAAAACCGCTAGCGCAGAGAAAACCCCGCTGCCCGCTGAGGCGCCCCCGCCAACAACCCTTTTTATCCAGATATAAGAAACCTAAGAATTTCCGCTCCACCGCCGCCGTATACAGGTCCAACGGCATCAAAACCCACAGTCCAAGCCCCAGTGGTAACTGCCCATTTACAGCCAATGCATTACAAATAGACGTACCACAGGACCCATTGATACCGGCATTAGAGGGCCGCGTACAGGATTTAGAATGTTATCTAAATTTAATGGTACAGTAGCGCCAGGGGGAGCAGCAGCGGCTCCACCACAACCAGCGGCTACAGTCCCCGGCCCAAGCAAAGCTAGTACCCCATATTCAGCGTCTTTTTGCCAACAAAATCCAGAGCATTTTCACATGTCAGTAAAAGGACCCAGTCCACCTCACCATAGTACCCCACAAGACTCAGGAAGTAAGGAAGATAGCGAACAGTCAGACAGCAGCAGGGAAAGTGAGCAAACAGACAGAAGCTCCAGCTCTAGGGAAAGGACTAAAAAACGACATAAACGCAGGCCCAGATCTAGATCACAAAGTCCTCAAGACGTTTTTGTAGCAGGCACATTTAAGGTAAATTTACCAACGAGGACCCTGACGAAGTTATGCTGCGAAGATCAACTAGAATAAGGAAACTTAACAAAGAGTTCAGAGAGATAAAAAGCAGCAAGAGCAGCTGCGTCTAACAGTAAATGAGCTCAGTGAGGGAGAGCAGACGCGCCACACACCAGAGGCGGGGCTACAATGCCCACTCCGCCCATAGGAGGAGGAGGAGGACTGTTGATGTACACCCCTTACAGTTTTGGTGACTTAGATTCTCTGTGTGCAAAACTCCCCTCCCTGACAGGAGGGGCTGAGCATTTCCTCACAGCTTTCAATAGTCTTACAGCAGGAGTGCACTGTGTTTGGGAGATCTCAGAGCATATTGGGTATGGAGCAGAGAAGCTAGTGCTGCCCTCACCAGAGGGGAGCTGGACCCCCTGTTCCCGCATCAGTGCCTGCATCAGCAGTAACCCCTGGCATTTGGGCTGAGCTGCACCGCATGTATCCCCATTTGGGGATCATGCAGCATGGCATGATTTAAAAAGACTAAGTGATGAAAATTTTGATGCCTATGCAGATAGAGCAAAAAAGATTTGGCAGCGTGCTATGAGGGAACCGTGGGACCAGTCCGCCGCCACAGTGGCGCTGTTCCGCCATGGGGTACTAGGGGGATTACCCAGCAGTTCAGACACAGTTAGGAGTAGTAGGCCTGCAAACAATGACCGATGCACATGGGGCGAGAATGTGCGTCATTTCCTGTCAAAACACCAAAAGGAGCAGAGCAACAACAAAGATGAATTAAAAAGACTACAAACTCATTGTTAAGAAACAACTGGAAGAATTAAACAAGCCCAAGCCCAGCAAAGCTAAACAAATGACAGTCTCACAGAAACCCCAACAGTCAGAAGCCCCTCACAGTTGCAGACATGCTGTCACTTTTCTGGGCCTCACAGGATACAGCCGCTCACATATCCCTGACTATACCAACAGACTCATCGCTGTCTCACCGCCCCCCTCCTATGGACAACAGAGGCCGAGGCCGCCTTCTCTGACCTCAAAAGTTGCCCTAGCAAGGGCAGAGACACTCACCTCCCCAGACTACTCACTCCCATTTCATATGGATGTTTCTGAAAACAATGGCTTTCTCAATGCCATTTTATTTCAGAAAAAAAAGGGGAGACACAGACATGTAGCGGAGCGTACCACATCATCAGGGGAAGATGCAGCATCAGCCGAGATGTGCAGAATGTTGCTACCTGAGGCACACAGACCAACACATGAAGGAAGAAAACAGACTCTCCTGAATCTGTCTGAGCTGTGTGGCACCCCAATTTGAGGGACATGGTGACACATTTTTGTCAGGAATGCAGGGTGTGTGGAGAGCATAATGTTCAGAAACCATACACCACACTAAAAGGAGCGTACCCAGTCCCCACAGCTTGTTTTCAGATATCAGTATAGATTATACTGATATGGGCGCAGAAAATGGGTAGGGGGAAAAGGTATCTTCTGGTGATGGTAGACAGGTTCTCTAGGTGGGTAGAAGCCATCCCACCAGAAAAGAGGACGCAAAAACAGTGGTGAAATGGCTCAAAACTGAACTCATCCCGAGGTATGGGGTCCCCAGGCAAATAAGGTCAGATAATGGCACACATTTTAACAACAAACTACTAAGAGAAGTAGAACAGGCCCTGGGAATCACTCATGCCTTCGGATCAGTTTATCATCCACAGTCACAGGGAATGGTGGAAAGAGCAACCAGACATTGAAGGCTAAGATAGCTAAGGCATGTGCAGGAAGCAAGTTAACATGGGTAGAAGCGCTCCCATTGGCCCTCATGGCTATGAGGTCCTCAGAAGGACGAGAAACACATTTGACCCCACACGAAATAATGACAGGAGAAAAATGCCAGGACCTCCACTAGATGGAGGCCACATGCCAATGTTAGATGTTCAGCAAATAGAAATGACAGACTATATGAAAAAGCTAACATCTCTGGTTTCAGCCCTTTCTACGCAGGTCCAGTTGGCGAACAGGAAACCGCAGGAGGAAGCAACACTACCTGTCAAGGTAGGCGACTGGGTCAGGGTCAAAGTTCACAAGAGGAAGTGGACTGACCCCAGGTGGTCCGGGCCGTACGAGTGGGAGGTTACTTCACACTCGGTCCAGGTTAAAGGTAAAAAAGGAGCACCTTGGCACCACCTGACACATTGTGCCCCAGTCGCACCTCCTAGCCGCCCATTGGCAGAAATTAGAAAAGCAATCCAAAATGTATAGATGGAAGAGATGTTTTGGCGGGGAACAGCCCCCGCATAGTACACCCATAACTTGGAAGGCAATGGGGTTTGGAAAAAGACAACAGTTGTCCTAGCAGTAGTAGTAGTAGTGGGAGTTGCAGCATTAGTTCTGGGGTTGGAACATGCGTATGGGGACCGAGACCACAAAGAACAATCACCCGGTAGTGTCCAACCACCTCTCAGTAACAAAGGAAATGAAACTAGACGAGAGAGAAGAAGAGCAGTTTGGGCAGTAGTGAAGCAACACACTAAGGGCCCATCCCCAAGGTGCGGTGCCAGATTGACTCTCCCCTATGTGAGAGACTCAACCACGTCATTTACCTTTGATTTGTGTCAGGCTATAGACTGCGGGGGGTATAATAGTTTCTACAAAAACACAGATGTGTACATCTGTGACGACTATCAAAAGGTAGAGGACTGTGAAAGGAGCGCTTCCGGACAGGTGAAAGGTAGTCTCTGTAACAGCTGGTATGACGCGGGTTGGACAACAGGAGGGTGGAAACCATGGGCGAGGTTGACAGACAAAAGAGATTGGTGGGTACAACAAGATGAATGGGAGATATTATCTATACAGCGGGACTATAGTTCAGACCCCACGAAAAATCCCATAACCCTGTCAGTAAATAGAGCAATTGGGAGCAGGAACGGTCAGGATGTGTGGATGTTAGCCATAGGTGTATGGATAGCAGGAAGTGACCAGATAACCCCCCTGCAGATAAATATTTTGGATCCCCTCACGCACACACAGAATGACACTGACATGGCAGAGACTACAGTAAAACCCCCTCTGAAGGAGGAAGACGTAATAGTGCAGGACTTCTCTAAAATGAGGGTGGAAGATGTGTTAGAGTTATCAGCAGGTGCAGGCCAGGACAATTTATGGATCAGGTGGCTAATACAGAATGCCAAAGAACAACACATGGAAGGGTGCGTGGCCTGTGCCACAGCTAGACCAGTCATGTTCACTAACCCGGCCCCGTTGTTTCCTAATGAGGACCCAGCAGGATATGCATGCATGTTGAACTTCACACACTCTAAGACAGCTTCCCGCAATTGTACTACCCTAGCATCCCTCTTTCCCCCAGGCTTTGAAAAACCAGGGTATTTTACCGCCATAAAGGGGAGGGTGCAAGATATCACTGTTTCAATCTCACCGGATCAAGCAAGCCCACAATCAAACTAGGTGATATACCCCCAGACTGGTGTAATACAACTGTACAAAACAAAACAGCCCTAGGCCCAGTGGCTAGAATAGGACTATTCTACTATTGTGGTGGTCTTAGGTTGTACTCCCAGATAAAGTTCCCAAATCAAACGTCAGGAGTTTGTGCTATGGTTAGATTAGCTATGCCCATATCTTTGGTGGGAGTAGAGTCCACTATACCCACCATAAGGCTGTGCAACTGACCGTAAAGAGAAGGCGCAGGGCCCGTAGTATGCAAGGCCCGGCTTTTGATCCATGGGCGGGAACCCCAACCTATATAGACAGCATAGGAGTTCCTAGGGGTGTCCCGAATGAATACAATTGGCAGATCAATAGCCGCAGGATTTGAGAATATACCACTGCTTTCAGCCATCTTCCCCGTCACTCCCAGCAAAAATGTAGATAGGATAAATTTTGTGCATTATAATGTTTTACGCTTGAGCAATGCAACTAGGGATGCCATCGAAGGCCTGGCCGAGCAGACGGCCCCAACGTCCCTCATGGCGCTCCAGAATAGGATGGCGCTGGACATGCTGTTGGCTGAAAAAGAGGAGTCTGTTCCATGTTCGGAGAGATGTGCTGTACGGTCATCCCTAACAACACTGCCCCGGATGGGAAGGTCACCAGGGCTTTGAACCAACTTCGAGCCCTTTCCCAGAGATGCATGACGCCTCAGGTGTATCAAATCCATTGGAGGGGTGGATGACAACCTTTTTTGGCAAATGGAAGAATCTTATCACTGCTTGTTTGACATCTATTGCTGTTTTTCTCGCTATTCTAGTTACCTGTGGGTGTTGCTGTGTGCCCTGCCTGCGGACCATGACATCCCGGCTCATCACCACTGCCTTGTCCAAAGAAAAAGCGCCGCCTCCCTATTCCGCTGGGATGCTGCCATTACTCACCATGCCAGAGGACGGGGAGGACGTTGAGGCACTGCAGTTAGTGTAAAGGTGTTTCGCACCTAGTAGGTGCGAAAGGGGGAATTGTGGAAAATAATACAATGACTGAGGTGGTGATGAACAGGCACTCAGGAACGGCCACGTAAAAGCTGGCTTACAGTATATACTGAATTAACCAAAGACTAAATAAGAGTGTGTGTATGTGTCATATTATACATTATGCTTTGCAGCTGGGTTACAGCTAAGTAGGGAAAAGACAGCAGGCTATCTTAGTCAGATATGCTACAGTGAGCACGGGAGGAGGAGATGGTGAGGCAAGGACCTGAAGTTCAGGACGGTCTGATAACTCAGAGAACAGGACATACAAACTAAGGAGTGACACCATAGCTGTCGGTGAGGTAAATGATAACTGAAAATAATAGAAGAAAGGGGAAGAGGCAGAGCAGAGAGTGTAACCCAGCAACAGTATAGGACCCCATCAGGCCCCACACGGGGAACCAATATAACCCTGAGCACAATATTGTCTAAGTGCCTTTTGGGGGACCTCTGTACTAGACAAGTCTCCATCAGGTCCGTGCACGTGTAACTGCTCGGAACGCATTTCATCTGTTGACCACAAGAATAAACGCTGTGTTAATACATCATGGAGTCAGTTGTCAGTTTATAGAAGGATTTCCCCACACTACATCATTCTCATGGTCTTCCCTGTTAAACTTACTCTGGCCTCTTCATTAAGAAATAACACGTCAGTAACATGAGTACCTCTTCTTGTTAATGCAGTGTGGAAAGACTTCCAATCAGAATGGTTCTAGAACTGGCGTCCACACTGACAAAAGT